>NW_023270431.1:1485582-1523543 GCF_011800145.1 Mirounga leonina
GGATCATGACCTGAGCCGAAGGCAGTCGCTTAACCAACTGAGCCACCCAGGCGCCCATGGGTTCGAAATTTCTTTTGTTTCCTTTATTTTTTTAAAGCCACTTCAGTGCATGATGTTGTAGAGATACAAATATTCAGGACTGGCCTCTAGGTCAGGGCTGCTCAGTAGAAGGGTCATGTGAGCTACCCCTGTAATTTTAAATTAAATTATCTAATAACCCAGTTAAAAAGTGAAACAAATTCATTTTAATAATATTTGTATTAACCCAATATATCCAAATTATTGCCATTGTAACATGTAATCCATATAAAAATATTATTTTCTACATTTTTTTGCAATTTGAAATCCTATGTGTATTTTAGATTTATGGCATATCTCAATTCAGACTAGCCACATTTCTAATGTTCAGTAGTCACATGTAACTAGGGGCTATCATATCGTCAGATGTTAAACTTTATATCAAGGCAAGGGACTTACATTTTTTTGCCATGAACGAGAAATGTTATTTACAAACAACTATGCCTTTTAGACCCAGGGAAGATTCATCTTCAGCAATATTCATCGATGACTATAACACACAGGATGTTTTAGCATATATGTTGAATGACTGTCGATTTAAAAACTTTTTTGATGGAAGATTTTAATCTTATTATCTCTTGTTAAAAACCCTCATCTGTGCGGACACAACTACATATTTTGTTCCTCATTCATTTTTTGGGTGAGGATAGTAGGAGA
Source organism: Mirounga leonina (assembly GCF_011800145.1). Classification (NCBI taxonomy): domain Eukaryota; kingdom Metazoa; phylum Chordata; class Mammalia; order Carnivora; family Phocidae; genus Mirounga; species Mirounga leonina. The sequence continues at coordinate 1,486,318 of NW_023270431.1, forward strand.
GAATACCCTGAAGCTGCTTTATCAGGTTTACTTCTCTAAAAAGGCTCCTGTACACACATCTTCTCATGTCTGTTCTTCCAGAAAAATCAAGGGACTTGGATAATTCATCCTGAAAAAAATGCAACTTTCACCATTTATATTGTGCGTCCCATTACAGTTAAAAAAAAATCTGTTTTTGTCTATCCTTAGAATGTCATGGTATCTCTAAAATATTGGTGATATCTATACCCTATCCTCTTTTTAAAGCTCTCTTCTGTCTCCTGAGAAGAGATGTGCAGAGCACACCTTATTAGGCAGAAAAGCCCATGGGATATCTTCTCTTTCAAGTACTTTTAAAATCTCCTACTTTTGTTCTGCCGTTTCTGGCTACCTTTATCAAGGGAGAGAACATAATTCTCAAAGTCAACTCTGTGATCTAGATCACAGAGCAAGCTCTAAAGTGGGTTCATCAAAGACAGCTCATACTATCCGTTGGGCACAAGTTAGGGAAACTGTAAGGGAATGGACAGAGCCCCCATTTAAGACCTGAAGTACGAAAACCCAAACCCATTAAACAGCTCCATTAGAGGGGGTTTCTCTAAAGGCAAAATGTTTCTTCTTTTCACCACAGGATTGCTTTCAATCAAAGTCTCTCCATCTTCCTTGCACTTACCTATTTGTTTATAAATCAATAACTATTTGAAAGAGAGACTGGAGAAATGAGAAAATGAAGACTAAAGTGTCGGGAACCAGTGCCAAATTGAGAGTGATCAAAATGAAGATAAACCATTTCTAAACTTACCCTGTAAGTCAGGGGAAAATAAGACTCGCCGTTTAAACGTTCAGTTCCTGTTCACTTTCACCCTAACGTGTGCCTGCACAAATTATAAAATGAAACTCTATAGTGACCTTATACTCAATAATGGCCCTCTTAAAATTTATGTCCATGAGTACCCCTACACACCCCACCACTATATATGTACACAGAGAGGCATGTTACCAGCTTCTTCCAGACAACTCCACAATGTCCCCGGAAGATGATAACCATTGATTAATGAGAGGAGCGCCACTGCACGTTTCCAGAGCGGCTGGAAAGCCAATTCTTACCAAAACAGCTGCGAAGCCAGACTGACTTCTAACCTCCCCTGTTGACTACAGGAACTCTTGGCACAATTACTGTGAAAGTAGCACAGAACCTATGGGGTTACCACTATAGGAACAGACTTGGCCAGCGGGAAATGTTTACATCCTGCATGGAACCCTGATGTTCGACATGAAACCAGAGCGGCTCATCATGGTTTCAGAAAACAAAAGCCTCCATTTTTTAACTTGCCTCATAGCCCAAACAAACAAATATTCTCACTTCCTTACTATCAAATGCCTCACTCCCAGCTACTTCTTTCGTTGAACTTTAGATGCTCGTTAGATACAGGAAATTAACAGTCCTTCAGGGCTCTGCCTGCAATGAAATACAAGCCACTTCCACCAAGGAGAACAGTAAGACACAACCAAGAGAGAAGGACTCTGACTTGATCTTTGCAATTCCTCAAACATCTCCTAGGTAAGTCCATTATCCATTAATAAAAATGAGCTAGGCTTCTTACTGCAAAAGCAAGATAGCCAGGTTGCAATACAACTTACTGAATTTGAACCTGAGAACTCAAGAGGTAGTATTAATGTGCTGCCTTATACTAGATTCTCCATGATCAAACCTAGCCTTGGGAAGGAGGCTTAGGGGACTAAAAGAAACCTGGGTTGAGAGGTTTAGGATCTAGAAGAGAGGAGTTAAAGCCCTTTTCCAAGTTCCAGCAGCCCTTGGCAAAGGGGTAGCACCAGAAAACCACCTGGTCACCCAGCTTCCTGCCAATAACTGGACAGAAGACAGAGGCTAGTACAGCTCTCCAAAGGACTGTTAATTAGTTTTATGAGCAACTTACATCTGATGCCCTGATCATTTCCCCTTCCCCGCTGGCAAAAAAATAAAGGGACAGGAAACACAGAAGAGAGATTCGATTGTCATCTTTCAACATGATTGATATGTACTTTCTTTTTTAACAACAAATCACTGGTTTTGCTCTTTCCTTAAAATTTTTTGCTTGTGAAATGCAGAAACTTTCAGAAGCCAAACAATTTTGTTTGACTTCAGCAGGCAACTGTGATTAGGCTATACTGGTTTGTTCCTTTCTCGTGTTAAGATGACCATGAAATTTACCCACTTCCGAACTGCGGAAGGCCAAAAGGAAATCAGGCAGTCAAAAGGAAATTGTGAATAACCATTCTACTTCCAGGCTTATTTGAATTTTATAAGCATATATGGACAAGGGAATATTGAAAGCCTAAGGCAATGTGCTGGGGTGGGATGCAGATGGGTTTTAGGACTGGGAACATTCTGATTAGTTGGGTGATTTTATGAATGCATTTAATCTTTGAGCTTCTGTTCCTTCATCTACAAGATAAGTAGCTCTGTCTCAGGACAGTAGGGTATAGTGAATGAGTTCAGGCTGATGCATACACATCTGCACTTGAATATGAGGAAGGAAACTGCTTCTCAATTTTTAGAAAGTCTTAAAATCCACCATTGTGGTTGTTTCTTCATTCAAATGGCATAATTCAATGGCATTTTAATTTTTTTAAATCATGACATTATGTATTAGTTTTCCTATCACAGCTATAACAAATTGCCACCAACTTCATGACTTAAGATGATGCAAATTAATTATCCTACATTTCTCTAGGTTAAAAGTTGGACAAAGACCTCATTAGGATAAAATCAAGGTGTTGGTAAGGCTTTATACCTTTCTGAAGACTCTAGGAAAGAATCTATTTCCTACCATTTTCCAGCTTCTAGAAACCACCCACATTTCTTGACTCAGGACCCACTTTTTCTGTGTTCAAAGTCAGCAAGCTTGTTTGTTGGTTGGTTGGTTTAATTGGGCTCCATACCCAGCATGGAGCCCAACGTGGGGTTTTCCTTCAAAGTCAGCAAGTTTACATCTCTCTGACCATAGCCAGGAAAGTTCTCTGATTTTTAAGGACTCATAATGACTATATTGAGTTCACCCGGATAATTCAGGATATCCCCCCCATCTCAAAGTCCTTAACTTATTCATTTCCTAAAAGTCTCTTTTGTCATATGTAAGGTAGCATATTCATGGGTTCCTAGGAGTACAGTGTGAATATCTTTGAAGGCCATTATTCTGCCGTCATATCCTGGTAAGTGGCAGAATCTCATAAATGCTCTTTGTTACTTACAAGAAAACATCTTTGCAACCTTTATTCTGTTTCGAGGATACACGTGGACAATTTTAGAATTAGTCTTCCAGGGGCGCCTGGGTAGCTCAGTCATTATGTGTCTGCCTTTGGCTCAGGTCATGATCCCAGGGTCCTGGGATCGAGCCCCGCATTGGGCTCCCTGCTACACGGGAAGCCTACTCCTCCCTCTCCAACTCCCCCTGCTTGTGTTCCTGCTGTCGCTATCTCTCTGTCAAATACATAAATAAAATCTTTAAGAAAAAAAAAAAAGAACTAGCCCTCCAAATAGTTTCCTATTGTCAAAGGTGGTAGGTAATATGAAAGCAAATTAATTAGTAAGTAAAATTAAATACATACAGTTTTGGGGTCAGGTTATGTTCAAGATATTTTCTTGATCAGACTGTTTTTTCAAAAATTAGATAAAAAGTGTTGAATAATCAAACAACTAACTTGAGTATATTATTCAAAAATAATAATACCAAAGTTATGTCTTAATCACCGCCCAAATGTCATCAGCTTTATTTCTGCCCCTTTTAAATTTTCCCACGATAATGAAATATATCAATGACTCTGATATTCTGATTTTATCTCACTATTAGTGTAGGCTTTTTTTTTTAACTCAAATTGTTTTCAGCTTATACCATCCAATTATACTCAATGCACAGTGCAATCCTTCTGATAACATATTCTTCTCAGTGTTCTTTGCCAGATGCTCCCTGCATTACCAAAAATTAAATGCTAGAATTAGCTAGGAGTCAGTGCTAGGGTACTGTTATTCAGTTATACTTAATTCTTGGCTGATCATACCTGGTCCCATAGCTTTATATAACTTCTATTTCTGAGTAATGACAATGTTATATCCCTAGATCCAACTTCCTTCAAGTTCCCATATGACATCTCTATCTAGATGCCTAAGTGCCTTCTGAAACTTACTCCTTCTGAAGTCTTTCCCATCTTGATAAATGGCAACTCTATTCTATCTGTCACCAACTCTGGAGTCCTCCTTGATGATCCTCTCTATCTCTCACAATCAATATAAGTAAACTATGACAGTTCTCCTTTCCAAATGCATGCAGAGTCTGACCCTAGTCATACCACCCTGTCCACAATTTCTCTAGTCCAAGTCACCATCATCTCTCACTTGGATTATTGCAGTAGTTCCCAAATGGTCTTCCTGTTTGTATCCTTGGTGTCTCCTCTGCTCAGAAACATGCCATGGCTTCTTATATCACTCAGAAGAAACTACAACATCCGTGTTATGGATACAAGGCCCTATATGATCTGGCACTGTATCTCACTGTTCTCATTTCCTGCTGTTTTCCCATTTACTCACTAAAGTCCAGACATGCTGGCCTCCTTGGGTCCTTCAAACTAGCTATGCTGCCCACCTCCCATTTGCTCCTCCAGATCCACTCTCCACGTTTCTCCCCTCTACCTTGTGCCCTAAGCTAGAGACATCTCACTTCAATCTTTCTTCTACTGCTCCTTGAACTCTACTTGCATAAACCAAATGAAAGAAAGCAATGGTGGAAGATATAAATATTGCTTAAACATAGAATGAGAACTGAACCAAGTTGAAGACTGAGACAAGCAAAAGTAGAGTTGAGGAAGGCTGAAAGTTCAAGGAGCAGAATTGGACAAGCGGAATGAGGGCAAGTCTAGACTTAGCAGAAGAAAAGCATTCTGCTCTAGAAACACCTGGAATTGATAGACGATCCATTTTTCCTGATCCATTTTCAGGAACAAAATAAAAGGCTGGATTGACAAAGTATGTGTATGTTCAGAAATATTACTTATTCATTAAAAGGTATATTTAAGGCATAAGTTGTGTTTATTGAGTCCTGCATTTTCAAAATTGTGGAGCCAAGCAGAAGAGAGTATAAAATAGAAGCAAGTAAAGTTACAGGAGTCAAAATCACCTTTCTGTCCTTATAATTATTAAGAGTCGCAAATAGACAAAATAAGTGACACCTACCTCAAATCACTGTCGCTTAATGGCAGTTGTGAGTTTCAGGAACTATACATGAATTTTATTTTTTTTTCAATTTCCCCTTACTTTCATAAATAGCATTCCCAAACATTTTGCGTTAAAATATGTATGGGGTTTTTTTGTTTTGTTTTGTTTTGTTTTTTGAAGGGGGTTGATGAGAATTTCCTAGTACTATAAAAAATAAAACAAAACTGTTCAGGTCTTTAAATGTTAAGAATATAGTTCAGGGGTACTTGGGTGGCTCAGTTGCTTAAGCATCTGATTCTTGATTTGGGTTCAGGTCATGATCTCAGGGTGAGATGGAGCCCTGCATCAGGCCCTGCGCTGGGCATGGAGTCTGCTTAAGATTCTCTCTCTCCCTCTTTCTCTGCCCTCCCCACCCCCACTTGCATGCATGCTCTCTCTCTCTAAAAAAATAAAAAATAAAATAAAATAATAAAATTAAATTAAATTAAATTAAAAAAATAAAAGAGTACAGTTTAATCCCCTCCCAAATTTATTATCTTCTATGTGTTAATCACTTATTTATATTCTAAAGATACATAGATGAATAAGACTCCTGGTTCCTGCCCTGAAGGAATTTACTGTCTAATAAAAAATAACAAGTGTTTTGCAAGTAGTGATTATTAGCAAAGGTTTACTAGTAACATGAATAAAACACCATGGGAACCAGAAGAAGAGAATTGGTAATAATATTTTATGGAGGAGAATCAGACTAGGAAAAGATCAGTGAAAGTTTTAAAGGGAGAAACATTTGAATTGAACCTTGGAAATTATATTTGTGTTAAGACTGATAAGAAACATCACTCAGGTAAAGAAAACAATGGAAGTAAAGACAGGTTTTCAGAAAATAGTGAGAATAATCAAAAAAGTGGATAGGCATAAAAAATTAGTGACATCGAGGCTCATTAAGGCTAGATTGACTCACATGAAAGGTGGAGAAGGCCACTTGTGTTCTATATATAAAAATATGGAGGAATGGGTAAGAAGTGACAGATTTGAAAGATTTCAGAATTAGGCTTGACAAGACATAATGATTGATTGGATTTGGATGGAGAGAATGGGAGAAGTCAAAGCTGGCTCCTAAACTTCTAGCTTGAGGAATAAAGGGTCCTCATAGCTAAATGATGACATTCATAGCTAAAATAGTAATAGAGTATGGGAATCAGGTGTGAAGACTTAGATGATGGGTACAGCTTGGAACGTGATCTAAATGGGAACCTCTACAACTTCAGGTAGAGATGTCTGATAGAAAACTAGAAACACAAATCTGGAACTTTGGAGTTTGTAGGACTGGAGATAGAGGTTTGAGTGTGATTATACAGGTAAAATTAAACATGTGGCTACTTCATGTAACTGATGAAATTAACCAGAGACAAGAAATCAGGAAAGAAGACTGGAGTCCCTAGACCAGAGATATATTGCTAGTCTGTGTTCAGCCATGCAGATTGTGCCCTGTACAATGCTAGAGACATCACTCACTTAGACTGTGAAATGAATGGTGTCTACTGGAGTTACTCAGTGTAGCCACCCTGACACTGGAGAAAATACACCAAGTATAATATTTCAAGAGGAGGGGGAGGAGACTGGAGGATCGTGAAGAACAACAAATATCAGAAGTAGAAGAAGGAAAAATACAAAACATGTTTGAATGGAAATTGTCAGAGAGGTAAGAGGGAAACCAGAAGTACAGTGTTTAGAAACAGAGGAGCCATTTTCAAGAAGAGCATAATCCACAATATTAAATTCTATGAAAAGGATCAAATAAAATGCAGGATTTAAAGAGTTCTTTGTCCCTGGAAATTAGGAGGTGATTGCTGGTGCCAGGAAGACTGAGATCCAGGTGTAAGTCAGAAGTCAGAGTGCAGTAGGGTTAAATAATGACTTGGAAAAGAGAAAATGGAAGTAATGTATGGAGACTCTATCTGTAAGGATATTCATTTTGTACTCCTGTTGTTCGGGTATGCATTTTATCTCCCTTTCTAAATTCTTCATTCCTTCTAGTCAGAGACTATTTCTTTGACTCTCACACAGAAGCCAGTGGTGCTCTATGAAAATTGTACATTTTAAATTAATGAGTAGGTGTTAAATTTTTGCTCTTATAATATTTATCTGACTCTACAACTGATATTTTACCGATTATTTACATGTCTGTCTGTTTAGCTATAGTGGAAATATGTATCTCTAAGCTCTATCTAATAGATTGCTAGTAATTGCTTGAAGATCTGTGTTCAGAAGGATTCTGAGGTTTCTTATAAGCTCAATTCAAAAGTTTTAGAAGTATCTGTCACAAAAGAAGAACTCAGGAGTGCAGCCTGCTCATGTTGAGAATGTGGACTTTTTCCATCTGTCTTTATAGCCCCAATACCTTGTACAGTGTCTGGTCTAGGCAATGAATAACTCTTCAGTGAATGAATACACAAATGAATGTATATGCTCTGAATTACAGTGGGTCTGACTTGGGCCTTGATAAATAAGCAGGATTGAATTTGACTGGGTCAGTGCTTTTCAACCAACCAATGTCATGATACACTATTTATGACGTGGGCTATAAATATTTTGCTGCTAAACATAATTTACAAAACCTTGCCAGTTGTTTCATTGAAAACAATAGATTGAATCTATGGTGTATAATAACTACATTCTCATTCATAATCCAACTTGATTTCCTGAGCAAAAGATAAATGAGGAGGTTTAGAGCTGAATTTCTGAGAAGCATAAGAAACTCTGTTTACATGCAGCTATGGTGGTGTTTCCCAACATAGGCTTTGTCAATCATGATAATGAGGTACAAAGAAAATCATGAAAAGTGTTGAATATCTACAGATGGCAGAGAGGAAAATGTCAGGTGGAAAGAAGATATCCCAGGTAATGAGAATGATAGGAGCACAGAGGCCAGAATGTGTACAGAGACCTTACCTTCTCATATTTCTACAGCATCTCCACAGAACATTTCAACTCACTTAACTAGGCTAGTGTAGGACCTTCTCTTATGCCAACCACATTCTGGCCTCTGTGCTCCTATCATTCTCATTAGTTGGCATAAGAGAAGGTCCTACACTAGCCTAGTTAAGTGAGTTGAAATGTTCTGTGGAGATGCTGTAGAAATATGAGAAGGTAAGGTCTCTGTACTGTCACTCATTGGGTGAAAATATTGGAAAATAATGCTTTTCATTTACCTGAAGAAATGGAATTGTATTTCTATTTAATGAAAGATTCAGTGTGCCTTATTACCAAGCAAACACATAATAGAAATAAAAAGCCATTCAGTAAGGTTGGAGACTCTGGTTCAAGGAGGGCAATGTCATAGAAACATTTACTGGTCAAGTTTTTCAGTCTAGCCTCCTTCCTAAATGAAATAGCCATTATCCTAACAGTGCATGAAATGCATACAATATAAGTAAGTAATATCATTTTGTTATTCGAGGTCATGTTAACCTTGAAGATAGAGCCAAGTACTCCCTAAGCTAATCATCACTTACTTTGGAGTTTGGTGGCTGTTTCAGCTTGAAGTTCTGTCCAGAAGAGGCATGGGAAAGGCTGTTGAAATGCTATATTTATTTATGTAAGGTCAGACTAACCCAGAGCATTATACAGTGAGAAAAGTTTAGATTGGTCCACAGTTGTGTGTGTGATTGTGAAAAGATAAGCCTTTCTTTGCCACCCTACAAGGTCACAGTACTCTTAAATGCTGAGTGCACTTTACTGAAATAGTAACCTTTCAACTGAATATGAAGTAGACTTGATGCATAACATGTCTTGAAAGTTGTATTTCAAAACATTCTTTTCAGTGTTTAAAGGGGAAAACTTATATAGTGAGAGTAGTGTCAGATATTGAGAATTACTTTAAGGCATCACAGAGAGACCTCAGTTATGAAGTTTAATATTTCACGGACTCATGTCTAAACAACCAGCATATGTCTTGGTGAAGAGCAGGCCACTGGCCTGAAAATTAACAATTAATTTTATACTAAGTTTGGCAGAATGGGAACAGCACAGTCAATAGTGGCAGCAAACAGCATGATTTATATATCACTTTTAATTAAACATGAATTCTTTAAAGTTATTATAAAAATGAACACATTAAATTTACTTCCTTTGTCATAAATGTCTTAGTAGGGGTATAATGAGTGCATTTTTATACATGTGCTTTTTTTTTTTAGATATCGTCCATCTGTCCCACCTGTCTAAATGCCAATATATGGATCTAAACAATGATCCCAAAGATGACTGACCCAAAGGAGACTTTCAGAACAACTGATAATGGAGCTGAGATAAATTTGATATTTTAAGTGATCTTTCCCAAAGAACGGTGTGCTATTTGGAAACAACCATTCATATTTTTCTCGGCATTAAATGTCTGTCAGCTCTTATTATTGAAAGTCAAGCTAAAAACTTAGGTCTAAGTAAAATTCAGAGGGAGGAAGAATATTTCTATATGTCAAGCTTGGACAAAGAATCTTCAATAGGAAGAAGACTGCCTTTTTTTTTTTTTCTTCAGATATGCACTTTTTTTTCTTAGTGAAAGGTCAGGTTAGAAATCTTTAGAAGGAATTTAAGATGATTGGCTTTAAATTGAGAAACTTTAATAAAGTCAAAATACATGATCTCAAACATACTTTCTGTGAGAAGTACGGTGCAAGAATTAATGTAGCAAAAGAAGCATGAATGAGAGCACAGATGACAGGGAAACATTTATTTCTAGAAATCTAACAATAAGCCACAAAATTTAGCAAAGGAGGATCCCCCCCAAAAAGGAATTACACTATATATATTCAACTTTAGAAATATATTAATACACTTTAAAATCTAAATCATATTCAATGTATTGTTTGATGAACATTTTATGTAAGCTGTATTAATAGAATATTTATTAATTTCCAGGTACTGTACTGGATACTGGACATGCAGAGGAAGTAAAAATAGATAGACATGATTCCTGATCATCCATAGCTTTACAGGCCAGTGACGGTGACAGACAATCATAAAATCACACTGGAGACTATACAATTACAAATGTTGCCCATAGGCTCTCAAGAAAAAGAACAGGGGTTTATGAGAAAGAAAACGGGCTTGCACTGAGGAGTAAAAGAATGTTTGAGTTTGATTTTAAGTTGAGTAGAAATTAGCTAGGTGGAAAGGGCACTCTCAAATATTTATTGAGTGAATGAGAATAAATTCCAAGTAATTGTCCTGGGCAGGAGGCAGCGTGATTCGCCTAAAAATTGAAAGTCAGTGAGGTTGGAGCACAGAGAGTAAAGGGTTAAGTTGGTGCAGGAGAAGTAGGTAGAGACCAAACCATGCTGGGATTTGGTCTTTAATTCAAGAAGAAGCCATTGAAGGATGTAAGCAGAGTGAAATAATCAGTTTATGATTTCAAGAGTTCCCTCCAGCCACAATGTGGAAAACAGATTCCAAAAGGCTTGGCTATGGCTAAAAAAGTTAGGAACCTGAGTTGGTAAAGGAAGGTCCTGTATCTTGGAGTTGGCTGGTAGTGAGTATAGAGATTGAGTCAAGCGGATGGTTTCAAAATTAATTAGGAAGTAAAACTGATAGTATATAAAAAACAAAACAAAACAGTATTTAGCAATTGTAATGATTAAGGTTCTTGGTTGACAACAACAAAAACCAACTCCAGAAGAAGAAACCAACCCCAGAATTGTAATGATTAAGGTTCTTGGTTGAGAATAACAGAAACCAACTCCAGAAGGAATTTATTAGAAAGATATCAAGAAGCTGGCAGAATTGAAGGAAAAATTGAAAACTGAGCTTGAGAAACATGTGAGAACAAAAGAAGAATAGATGGCCAAGAACACAGCCAAAGTCACTTCACAGGAATAGGCTGGTAAGAACAGCACATTGGACTGTCAATTCAACCATGGCTATTGTGGACAATCTCACACTGCTTTTGCATCTTTGCATCTTTACATATCAAGAATCAAAGCCCCTGCAGCAGCATCCACTTACCTGAGTCTAATTTATGGGCCAGTGCCCTGATGGCCTTGGGAACATGGAAAGAGAGTATTTACCCTCTTTTAGCTTCTATCCTCAGATGATGGGCTGTTTCCCACAATGACCCAAGCAATGAGAAATTCTCCTCACTGCAAGGGTGTTCACATCATGCTTAACAGTCAAATTGCAATGAATGCACCCTACACTGCTGGACTGAATAGAGTTGGTAGAAGAGAGCAAGACATGGGGGAGGGGGAGGGACTGTGTCATGCTACTTCCTAAGATGGGAAACCCTGGAAAAGTGATGTATTTCATCTGGCTTTAGGTTTTTTCTGGGTAAAGGGAAGAACAAAAATTTGTTCTTGGACAGGTAGGTAGATACTTTTGGGTCAAAATTTGAGCGAAATTTTACCATCTTCTAGCTTTTACCCCAATATATTTAACTATTGGTGTCCCTAAGTAAGAAACTCTACCTTAGTTAAAATGAGCAAAGTTGAGTTACTATTACTAATAAATCATTTATCTTTTTCAACTTAATTGTTTAAAACTTTTTTCTTTTCTTTTTTAAATCTTTAGTGGTTCAGAATGTGAATCTGTTTCTTAATCAAATGGGAGAAAGTGACATGACTCCTCTCATTCCATCACCATGTAGGAATCTTATTTTAATAGTGCCTTTGGTAATAAACTAGATAAGAAACATTTTACTGCAAGTTATTTAGATACTTACCAATAACCATTCAGAAAATAAATACTTAGATACTTAGAATCATCGAATTTTTAATAAGAAGTGCACATATATTTGTGGCATCTTTAAAGAACTTGGAGTCTATATACACATTGTTCAGGCAGAATTGAAAAGCTATTCTCTGAAAATGAAAAATGAGACTGTGGGGAGTTGGTTTTAAGTAGTGTGCTTTGAGATAGGGACATTCTTAAAAATAAACAGGTACTCCAGCTCTTAAGTAATTTAAAATAGTAATAGATGTAGTGATGGAAAAGATGACTGTAAATAATTGTACAACACAAAATTAATCATATTTAAAAAGTTTTTTTTAATTTAGATAATTCACATAACATAAAATTCAGTTTTAAACTGTACAATTTTAATATTTTTTAGCCCAGTCTCTACATTATATAATCATCACCATTACCTAATTCCAGAACATTTTTATCAACCCCCTCAAAACCCCTCTCCATTAGCCTTCCATCCCAGTCACACCTTACCCACACATAAACAATCCTCTGACAACCACTAATCTATTTTCTGTGTGTGAGGATTTGTTTGTTTTCTCACATGTGGCCTCTTGCATCTAGCTGATTTTGCTTAGCATAAAGTTTTCAAGGTTCATCCATGTTGTATCATTTAATGTAACTTTTTTTTTGTGGTTGAATAATATTCCATTGTATACACATACTACATTTGTTGATTTGTTCATCGGTCAATAAACACTTAGGTTATTTCTACCTTGTGGTTATTGTGAATAATGCTGCTACAAACATTTGTCACAAGTTTTTGGGTGAACATATGTTTTCACTTCTCTTGAGTATATACTTAGGAGTAGAATTGTTGGAGCATCTAGTAATTCTGTGTTTAACTTTTTGAGGAACTACATAATTGTTTTCTGCAATGACTGAGTTATTTTACATTCCTACCAGCAGTGTATTAGCATTTGACTTTCTCTAAATTCTCATCAACACTTGTATTTTTTTCTTTTCAAAAAAATTATCATTACCAATCCTAGTTTGTATGAAGTAGTATCTCATTGTGGTTTTGATTAATGATGAATGATACTGATTATCTTTTCATGTGCTTATTCATTTCTTTTATATCTTCTTTCTACAAATGTCTGTGCAGATTCTTTGCCCATTTTTGGTTGAATTATTAGTCTTTTTATTGTTAAGTTGTAAGCATTCTTTATATATTCTGAATACTAGACCTTTATCAGTTATATGATTTGCAGATATTTTCTCCCAAACTGTGGATTGTCTTTTCACTTTTTTGGTAGTGTCATTTGAGACACAAAGTATTTAATTTAATGAAGTCCAATTTATCTATTTTGTTGTTTTTGTTGCTCACACTTTTGGTGTCATATGTAAGAAACCATAGCCTAATCCAAGGTGATGTAAATTTATACCCATTTTTACTTCTAACACTTTTATACTTTTTTTAGCTCTTACATTTAGATCTTAGATCCATTTGGAATTACTTCTTATACATAGGGTGAGGTGGAGGTCCAATTTCATTCTTTTGCATGTGAATGTCCAGTTGTCCCAAGCACACATGTCAAAAACACTATCTTTTCCTAATGCATGGTCTTGGCACACTGTGGAAAATCAATTGACCATGAACACCTGGATTTATTTTTGGCTCTCAATTCTATTCCATGAGTCTATATGTCTATTCTTACACCACTACCACACTAGAAGTTCTGATTACTGTAACTTTCTAGCAAGTTTTGAAGGTTAGATTGTGATTCCTCCAAACTTTTTATTTACAATCATTTTGAATATTCTGGGTTTCTTGAATTTCCATATGGATTTTAGAACCATATGGATTTGTCCAGTTCTCCAAAAAGTACAGTTGAATATTGATGGGAATTGTGCTGAACCTTTAGATCAATGTGGGGAAAGATGGCCACATTAACAACATTAAGTCTTCTAACCCATGAACACAGGTTGTATTTTTCTTTTTTTTTTCTTTTTTTGACCTTTTTTTTTTTTTAAATAAGGTCCACACCCAGCGTGGAGCTCAGTGCAGGGCTTGAACTCATGACCCTGAGATCAAGACCTGAACTGAGATCAAGAGTCACACGCTTAACTGCTTAACTGACTGAGCTACCCGGGCACCCCCACAGGATGTATATTTATTCAGATCTTTAATTTCTTTCGAGAATGTTTTGTAGTTTTCAAGTACAACTTTTACACTTCTTTGTTTCAATTTATTCCCATTTGTTTTATTCTTTTTTTATGCTATTGCAAATGGAATTGTTGTCTTAATTTCACTTACAGATTGTTCATTTCTAGTGTATAGAATGCAACTGATGTTTGTATATTGATCTCATATCTTGCAACTTTGCTGAACTGATTTATTAGCTATATTTTGTGTGTGGATTTTTTAGGTCATGTCACTTGCAAATAGAGATGGTTTACTTCTTTCTTTCCAATCTGCCCAACTTCACTTTTATTTATTTGTCTTGCCTAATTGCCCTGACTAGGTGTTGAATAGAAGTACAGCATTGAATAGAAGTCAGAAAAGCAGCCATTCTTGTGTTGTTCCTGATCTTGGGGAGAAACTTTCAATCTTAATAAATAACATTTTAGATCAGCTTTTATTTTTACACTTTCATTTGAGTGTTGGTGTGCCTTATTTGGGGAGTTGCAATACTTGAGTAAAATATTAAGAAACTACATAGTGAAGTCTTGAATTTGGAGAAGGAGAAAAATAGTTCACTTTCTCACTCTTGATCCTTTTTTTTTTTTATCAATTTAGTTTTTACTATTCAAATTGTTCTATAGCAGTACCCTAAGTGAGTTGTCCTTTTACTAAGACACTTGATTTTTCAGCATTTTCCCTTTAGCTGAAAAACATGATAAAATACTTTATCTTTAAAAATCTTCCCATTGGGGCACCTGGGTGGCTCAGTCGTTAAGCGTCTGCCTTCGGCTCAGGTCATGGTCCCAGGGTCCTGGGGTCGAGCCCCACATCGGGCTCCCTGCTCGGTGGGAAGCCTGCTTCTCCCTCTCACACTCCCCTTGCTTGTGTTCCCTCTCTCGCTATGTCTCTTTCTGTCAAATAAATAAATAAAATCTTAAAAAAAAAAATCTTCCCATGTTGAAGCTACTACAGGTGTTTAAAAGAAAGTAGAAGAGAATAAGTTATATCAACAGAGGACTTACCAGTCATTACAGTCAATTACATTGAACTCGCACAATCTAAAATTAAGAAGTAACTATACGTAACAAGAATTTATGTCAACATTGTTTGAACTCCTTAGAGAATCCATCTCTTAAAGCAAGGAGACCATGACCCGTGAGAGGATCATTGGCTGCAATACCTGAAAGCACACCTCTTAATATGTATCTAATAGCCCTGATATCACGAAATCCAAAGGAGACTTACTGAGGTTCAGGAGAGAGGGCTTTCCTGAATTGAAAGACACCCTTGGTAAGGCAAGATTAATGGAGACACTGATTATTAGAGCATGATGGAGATTAACACAATCTCTGATTTCCTGGTTATGATGGCAGGAAACTAGCAGATCCTATAAGAATATACCTTCTAATTTGTTAGATAATTTATAAAAACTTAGGGGTGCCTGGGTGGCTCAGATGGTTAAGCGTCTGCCTTCGGCTCAGGTCATGATCCCGGGGTCCTGTGATCGAGTCCCGCATCGGGCTCCCCGCTCTGCGGGGAGCCTGCTTCTCCCTCTGCCTCTCTCTCTCTCTCTCATGAATAAATAAATAAAATCTTTAAAAAAAAATTTATAAAAGCTTAGAAAATTTCCAGGTTTGTCTTCAGAAGATGGAAGAGGTTTTCTGCCTCTTTAACTAAACCCAATCCTGGGAATGCCACCAAGATGAAAGGAAGTTGAAGGGTTAGAGCAATTAATATAAAAACTGGAAGAAACTTCTGGAGTGAGAAGTGTTTGGTCCTGGACAAAGTTTTTACTAGAATGTAAAGGGGCTGACCATCAGAACAAGTGATCAATAAGGGATGACACTTTAGTTCTGCTCTTTTTGTTTTCTCACATTTCCCATGGCAGAATATTACACAACCCAGTAGTGCTAGCTCCACTCTAGCTTGGACATGGGAGGGCATCACAGTGGCTCTGGATCCCAGAAATAATTGGGTAATTATAATATGTATATGGCCTCTGAGTTCGCTCTTAGAGGGGTCCAGAGACAAGGTACAGGAAAGGGCGCATACAACTTACAATTAGACATATCGAAGTGAACACTGAAGACCAAGAGAAAATTTTCAGATACAAAAAGAGCAATTCACTTACAAATGGACAAGAAACAATACCATCAGTTTGTTCAATAGTAACAGTAATCCAAGAAGATATTGGATTATCACTACGGTGTGTTAAATAAAGAGAAACTTGAACCTACAATGTTTTACCCAGCTCAAGTATTATTGAGATGTGAACATGTGTAAGTGTAATGTCAGGCTCACAAAACCTTTTATGAAAACAATCTTGGAGGCAGTATTCCAGTGAAAGGGAAAATAAATCAAGACGACACTGAAAACCATATAGAGAATTAAGTAAATAAAAGGCTAAGTAAATTTTACTTTTATCGATACAATATACTCTTGGCTAAAATTCTAGATAATTCTAACATGGTAAAAATAAGACCAGTGAGGAAAAAAAGGAGACCAGAGAGGTAGAAGATCAGGCTCACCCGTTTTTCTCTAATATTGGGGAAATGATAAAGATTTATAAGCTTAAGAAATTCATAGGCAAACGTATTAGAGGGAAAACAACAGAAGAATAAAAATAGGATATATAACTTTCAATCCAATAGAAAAAAAAAATCTGTTCAGCAAAAAGTAAAGGGTAAAAAAGAAGGTATGGTAAGGAGATAATATGAAATAAGATGGCAGAAATAGTCCTAATAAGTCAGTAATTATAATTTTTCATTACTTTAAACAAATCCTTATGGCGTGTATACTAACTTCCAATTGAGAGGAACATGCAATAAATGAAGTAGATAAGAAAAGAGTATGGAATATTAAGAATGATAAATGTTATAGAAAAAAATTAAACCAGGGAAGGGGCTGAGCGGTGCTGGTTGGGTTTGGTTTGCAGTGAGTGGCTTTGTGTGATCTGACTTACATTTAACAGGACGTTGGCTTCCGAGTTGAGACAGACATTGGTGGAGCAAGTGTGGAAGTGACAAGGGTGGTAAGACGTTATTAACAAGAGCCCAGTGAGGGAGGATGGGGTCTTGGTCCAGGCTGATGGTGGTGAAGAGAGACAGGTGCGATCAAATGAAAGATTTTAATAGAAATTGAGAGAGATAGGATAAAAAGATACTAATAGAGTAAAAAAGATATGTAAGGAGTTCAAATTCTCAAATCAAAAGACAGATTCTCAGATTGGATTTTTAAAAAATATATACAGTAATATGCTATCAGTAAGAGACATACTTGGAACAAATATACAAAAAGACTGAAAATAAAGGGGTGGAAACAGATATAATGATCAAATATGAACAGAAAGTAAAGATAACAAATTTTAATTAGAAAAGGTGCAGATAAAGATATATATGATTCAATAAAAAAATTTCAACGAAGTCACAAAGTAGGATGATGGCAAAGGAAAAGTAGATTAAGAACATATAATGATCATCAAAATATATGTACCTAACAACATAAACATACTCCCCCGTTCCTATATACATAGTATGATTTATATGAGTTTATATATATACAGTGACTGAAGTCTGATATACTGAAGTAGATAAATGAGCAATTGTAGTTAGAAATCAATGTCTCACTCAGAAACTGATAGATCTATAGGTAAAAATAAACAAGTTATAGAGGATTTAAATTAAATAATCTATGAGCTTGAACTAATATATATGATGCAAAATATATAAAAAGTTGACCAAACAAATGAAAAATATACAGTTCTTTTCAAATATAAAAATAGTCCATGCATTATTTTCCATGTAAAAGATATCATCTATTTCTGATTAACCAACACTTTGGATGTTATATTCCCTGATCACAGTGTAATAAATTAAAAATGTATAATAGAAGAATATCTTTAAAAATCCCATATCTCTAAAGCTAAAAGTCACCAATAAATAATCCACAGGTTAAAGAATACTTATAAGGAATTTTTTTAATGCAAAGAAGAAAATTGTCAATAAAAATACAGAACAAAGACAAAGCAGTAATTAGAGGAAAATGTAATACTAAGTAAGCTATCATAAAACAATAATCACTAAAAACAGATTAGGCAAATGGTTAGTTTAACAATTTGGAAAAAAAAGAGCAACAGACCATACCCATAAAACAGGAAGAAAGGGACAGAAAACTATGACATTGAAACAAACCAAAACAAAGAGGGAGAAAGAAAGAGGAAAATAAAGCCAGAAGTGATTTTTTTACTTGAATTTACACTATAGACAATGGCAAGATGGAGAAGTTAAAAATCAAAATAAGATATACCTGAAACTAAAATTATACTGTATGTTAAAAAAAAAAAAGAATGAAAAAGGAGAAATAACAACAAATAAAAAAAGAAATTTAAAATATAATAAAATGCCACAAAGAACTATAAGCTAATACATTTGGAATCACATGATAGATAAACTTTTGCATATTATAAGATGTAAAAACTAGCAGAAAAGTAATACAATCTTGAATAAATTAATAACAATTAAATTGAACAATAAACATTTTCCCTCTCTTCCCACTAAAATAAAGAAACTCTGACCAAGAAAATTCTACAGGTGAATTTGATCAAATTTCTAATGCACATGTAATCCATATTTTATTACAAATTCTTTCAGAAAATAGGGAAGAAGGAAACACCGACCAAGTCATTTTGACAGACTACTGTAACCTTGATTTCAAAAGCAGATAATGATAGTACATAAAAGAAGAAAGATATGAGCCCATAACTCTTATAAACAAAGATACAAAGTTCTAATTAAAATAATAGCTAAATATAATCTAGAGTTAAATAATAATAATAATATTAACATATCATAATAAAAGGGGCTTACCCTACGAAGTCAGGACTATTTTAACCTCAGAAAAAAATCTGTCAGTCTAATTCAGCTCATTAATATGTTAAAGACGGAATATTCACGTGATTATTTCATAGATGCAGAAAGATAATTAGAGAAATTTCACTGATATAGACTCAGAAAATCAAGTATAAAATGAAACATTCTTCATATGATACAGACAACATAACAAATCCAAGAGAGAACATCACATTAAAACAGAAACTTTAGATGCAGTCTCTGGAAGACCAAAATAAGAGAAGGATGATCATTATATCTCTACTGTTCCATATAGGATGAGATATTTTCCCCACTGCATTAAGTCATATACACAGAGAATAGAGACTGTAAGTATTGGTAGGGAAGAGGCAAAATGTTATTATTTTCAAATGATATATGATAATACATGGAAAACCCACAAGAATCAATAAACTATAAAATCTAGTGATAAAATTAAGTAAAGAGCCAGATGAATGAGTTTTCAAAATTCAGTAACATTATTCTAACCTAAAAATAAATAGTTAGGAAACTAACTAACTAACTAACTAAATAAATAAGATACAATTCATAATATTAACAAGATCTATCTAGGAATTAAATCAAAAAGGGTCCATACACTTTTAAAGAAGAAATGAGTTAAACTATGGAAGAACATAAAAAGACGATTATATGAAGAGAATGACCATGTATCTATATAGAATGACTTAATATTTTATTTTGTTTTATTTTATTTATTTTTTTTAAAGATTTTATTTATTTATTTGACAGACAGAGACATAGTGAGAGAGGGATCACAAGCAGGGGGAGTGGGAGAGCGAGAAGCAGGCTTCCTGCTGAGCAGGGAGCCCGATGCGGAGCTCAATCCCTGAGCTGAAGGCAGACGCCTAACTATTGAGCTACCCAGGCGCCCCTAGAATGACTTAATATTTTAAAGGTGTGAATTCTCCCCACATTAATTTCAAGTCCCCCAAAATTCTCAAAACTTGACCAAAATTTTTTGAGAAATTAAACAAACTTATTCTACATGCATACGTAATTCTAAATGCAAATTAGGAGCTCATGCAATATTGGGGGATAAAAGCAGCAAACTAGGATTTATTGCCCTACCAGATAGTAAGCCATAGTGATAAGACTACTGAAATACTGGCCCAGAACAGAGAACCAGCGGAACGGAATAGAGAGCAGAAACAGGCCCAGAAAATGTGGCATTGTCAACCAGTAAAGAAAGTGTGGCTTACTTAGTAATTGCTTTGGGAAGACTGACTCATTTTATAGAGAAAAACAAACTTCATAGAAATAAAAACTTACATGTAATAGGTCAGCCAGAATGCAATAATAGATTAAGAAATTATGATTGTGACCTGTGGGTGGAGGAAAGTTTCTTAAACTAGAGCCAAAAACCACAAACCACAAAATCACGATGCCCCAAACTGATGAATTCTGTGCAATGAAAGAGATGGAAGAGGAAGTTAGCATACTGGTGATAGCTGGGGAGAAGACATACTTAGAATCCTAAACTATTGATTATTATCTAATCTAAAATATAGAAAAAGTTTCTACAAATTAACAAGAAAAAGATAGGAAATCTTTTTTTTTTAATGGGCAAAAAATATAGAATATGAACAAAAGGATAAACTTAAATATCTAACAAATATTTGAAGAAATTCTCAAACTTTTTAGTCTTCACAAAAATGCAAATTGATTGGGGACCTGGGTGTTGTTAAGCTTCTGACTCTTGGTTTTGGCTCAGATCATGATCTCATGGGTCGTGAAATCAAGACCCACATCAGGCTCTGCACTCAGTGGGGACTCTGCTTGAGGATTCTCTCCCTCTGCCCCTCCCCCCACTTGTGTGCTCTCTCTCTCTCTCTAAAATAAATTAAAAATCTTTAAAAAAAAAAAGAAAATTAAGGAAATCACTAAGAAGTATAAAGAACAGCAGAAAGAATAAATATGCCATTATGGCAAAAATATAAATGAATTAAACTCAACCATTAAAAGATAAATGTTTAGTTTAGAAGTTTTAAGTAAAAGGATTAAAAGTGTCCAAATATAAGATGTTTTCAAAAATATACCTACAAAAACAATAGTAAAAAGTTGAAAGGAAAATATATGAAGTAATATTGGGTAAACAATAAAGGAAGTGCATTAAATTTACAATGTTAATATTCAAATCAATTTTAAAAAACAAAGAGAGTATTTTACTTTAATAAAGGTTATAATCCATACTACCTCTTCCCCAGTCTTTCTTAAAGAGGTTATTAAAATAGGTATTGTAGTTAAAAAATAAGTGACAATCAGAATATATAAAATGAGATCAAATTGTAGACTTAAATACTTTCAGTCACAAACAAAAAATAAATGTACAAAGCACCCAGTTCAAAATTCTAGAAAAAATAAACCAGGAGAAACTATACGAAGTTAAAGGCAAAATAAATAACATGAACAGGAAAGCAAAAATAATCATATTAGAATGAAATTAACATTTACTGAACACTGCAAAGCACTCTATTTTATGAGATTGGTCTCACGTAATAAAATAGTCCTTTTACATCAGAGCTGTGTTGTCATCATAGATGACAAAACAGATTTATAAAGTTTAAGTAAATTATCCTAGGTTATATATTTAAGAATTAATATAGATGCAAACTTGGTCTCTCCTAACGGGGGAACAAGAGGTCCCATAGCCACTAATTTATAGTGTGTTATTGATAAATAAGTTTTAAAACTGAGTATTTTAAAATAATATTTAAAAAGATAAAAAATCTAGTTGGGTCTGGCTATGGAAAGGAAAAATTAAAAATTTACATTCAGTAAATACAGTAAAGATTAAACTGTGAGAGTATAAAATGTACAAATCTAAATCAATAAATTAAAAAATTGACTAGAAGTATAATTTTCCATGAAAAGAAAAATTACTAAAATATATCCCAACAAGAGTTAAGAAAAAAACAACACTTAAGCAAGAATGTCCAAATTGTCTTTAAAATGGACTCCAAAAATGTTGTTACATCTAGTCATTTCTGGGGAAATTTATTCCTCAAACTTCCAAGGGACATATAATTCATACCCAATACTAACTGCTTAAATAGTTTAGTTACTACAGATTAACCAGAATGTCTAAATTGAAAAGACTGGCAACACCAAGTGTTGGTGAGGGTTTGTTACTAGAACTCTCATACATTGCTAACAGGAGCGTAAATATTAAAACAACTACTAACATAAAATATAAAACAACTACTTTGGGGAAAAAAAAACCCTGGCAGTTTCTTATAAAATTAAACATTATCACCCAGTTGTTCCACTCAGATATTTTGCAAGAGAAATTGGAAACACAGGTCCGCAAAAAAACTTTGCAAGAATCTTTATAGAAGCTTTATTCATATTAGCCAAAACATAGAAATAGACCATGTGTTTCTCAACAGAAGAATGGACAGACAGTACCATATCCAAAAAAATGAAATATTAGCTAGGAATTGTACAAAATAAACTACTTATACATACAACAAGAATGCATTTCAAAAATGTTTGCTGAGCGTGAGAGACTTACAAAAAAGAGTGCATATTAAATGACTGCATTTATATGACATTCTAAAACAGGCAAAACAAATCTGTGGTGGAAAGAAAATTAGAATAGCAGTTGCCTCTTGAGGGCAGGCAGGGAATGACTGAAAAGAGACACTAGTGAACTTTCTGGGGTGATGGTAATCTTCTGTGTCTTGATAGGGAATGATTTGGTTACGCAGTTGTATGGATTTGTCAAAACCCATTGAATGGAACGAGAAAGATTCATGCATCTTGGGGCACCTGGGTGACTCAGCCAGTTTAGTGTCCAACTCTTGATTTCAACTCAGGTCTTGATCTCAGGGTCATGAGTTCAAGCCCCTTGTTGGGCTCCACATGGAGCCTACTTAAAAAAAAAAGAAAAAAAGACTTATGCATCTTATTGTATGTAATTTTACATAAGGAGGGAAAAATAGTAGACAAATATTGAACTTTATTTAGTAAAATGCATGTTGGCATGGCTAGTGGGAAGTGTACTGATATGTGAAATTTATTTCAAAAAGCATAAAATTAACATAGATTAAAATATAGATAGAAGGAATATGATTGGACAGAGGATAAAGCAACTATAAAAAATGTTAATTGTAGGATCTAGGTGGTAACTATACAAGTGTTCAAATACAATTTTTCTATACTTTTGTGTATGTTAGAATTTTTTCATAACAAAATGCTGGAAAAAGCATATTAAAAGATGAAAAATGTCACAATTTTGTGTTACGAAGCCATAACTCTGACAATGAAATCTGGCAATAATGGCATATACATGAATGCACATACAGGCGTGCGCACACACCCACACCACAAAAGTTCTACAAATCAGTCTTACTTGTCTGTAATTCTTTCAATCTTAAAGAAAAAACTAGAAACTATTAACACTTATTTTTTTCATTGCTGTAGCTTTTTTTAAATTATGTTATGTTAATCACCATGCATTACATCACTAGTTTTTGACGTAGTGTTCCATGATTCATTGTTTGCATATAACACCCAGTGCTCCATCCAATACATGCCCTCCTGAATACCCATCACTGGGCTAACCCATCACCCCCCTCCCCTCTAAAGCCCTCAGTTTGTTTTTTAGAGTCCATCCTCTCCCCTCCGATTTCCCCCCTTCATTCTTCCCCTCCTGCTATCTTCTTCTTTTTTTCTTTTTTAACATATAATGTATTATTTGTTTCAGAGGTACAGGTCTGTGATTCATCAGTTTTACACAATTCACAGAGCTCAGAGCTCACCATAGCACATACCCTCCCCAATTTCTATCACCCAGCCGCCCTATCTCTCCCACCCCCCACCACTCCAGCAACCCTCAGTTTGTTTCCTGAGATTATAAAAGCTTATTTTTAAAAAACTATGATCAAATAGATTTTATCTTAGGAATGTATTGGTGGTTTATTATATTAGTGTGATATGTCCCATCTCTTAGTGTAATACGTCCCACCAAGAGTCAAAGAAAAATTATGTATTCATTTCAATGGATCTTGAAATGGTTCTCAATAAGTTTAGATCTATTCCTGGTTGAAACAAAAAAGTTTTAGTATATTAGGAAGAGAAGTATACTTCTTGAACACGTTTTTTAAAAAATCTATGACATGCCAGTACAGTTCCAAAAAAGAAAAAATTCAAAGAAATCCATTTTGGAACGTGCCTGTATGATTAGAAAGTTTATCTCAAAGAATAAAGAAGAAAAAAAATAGTCATTTAAAAAAAATAATGAGGTTGTACTAAAAGAAAATTAATTACCTGGTAAATGAGTTGAGAATGAATGAAAGTGAAACCAGTGCTTCTTAACAATGCAAATGCAAATCTTGGAGGTCTTACTTAAATGCAAATTCCGATTCAGTAGGTCTGAGGTAGAGCCTATGATCCTACATTTCTAGCAAATCCCAAGTGATTCTAATGCTCCTGCTCTGTGAGTCGCACTTCGTGTAACAAGACATTATATGATAAAGGGGGTATTTAAAATAAGTGCTAAAGGAAAGATTATTTAAATCAAATTATTGATATTTGATCAATGGATATATATTGGGATATTCTATTACCATCTAGAAAGAATAAAATCAAATTCTTACTTCATATAATATACTAAAATTACTTCAAGCATAGTAAAGGTTTAAAATAAGTTAGGTTTTAAATGTGTATAAAATATAGTTAGATTTAAAATAAGCTAGCCTTTTTTCAACTAGATAAAGGTGCATATCTATATATTTGGGTGTGAAGAAGGCTTAAAATCAGCTCTTAATATAGAAACATAAAGGGATAAGATAAAGAAATCTATTTAAAAATTTAATTTCTGTAGGCCAAAAAATACTTAAAATATTAAGTCAAATGACAAATTATGAAAACAACTGCAGCATACTTAATCTAAAGTTTCATGTATTTAATATATAAAAAGCTCTTACAAATAAATAAGGTACAAACATATTTAGTAGTAGAAAAAACATAAGAATCTGTGCAAGTAATGATTCAACAAAGACATCTTAATGGCCAAACAACAGATGAAAAATCTCAATTTACAGGTAATTAAGAACTGCAATTTTAAAATATAAAATATTTTTCTTATCAGACTGGCAATAATAAATAAGGATAATTTTGGAAGGAGTATAAGGAAGTGGCATTCTCATAACTGGCATAACCCTTCTTTTTTTTTTTAAGATTTTATTTATTTATTTGACAGAGAGAGAGACAGTGAGAGAGGAAACACAAGCACAGGGAGTGGGAGAGGGAGAAGGAGGCTCTCAGCTGAGCAGTGAGCCCGATGCAGGGCTTGATCCCAGGACCCCAGGATCATAACCTGAGCCGAAGGCAGATGCTTAACCGACTGAGCCACACAGGCACTCCTGACATAACCATTCTTTGGGATTATTGATCAATAGAAATAAAAAGACTTAAAAGTGATTAGTTTCTACTTCTAGAAATTGAATGTAAGGAAATAATCAAGGATGCACATAAATATTTATGTCTAAAGATGTCTACTGCAGCATCGTTTACTATGGCAAATATATATGTACCTGTTCTAGTCACAATATATGGAGGTGAAATTAACAGTTTATAAAATTGTGTCCTCAGTGTATCAGGTTCTTTGGCTGTAAGCACAAAAACCAGCTTTGGCTCAGGCACTTACAGATGGCGCAGGTAAGAGCAACCAGACAGAGGAGTCCAGGAAGCAGGGTAAGACACAGGACTGGAAATAGGGCAGGGAGCTGCTTAGTTATCTTTCCCAACTTGTCTATCAAGACAAATGAGCTCCAAACGTTTTCTATCCCCAACCCCATCCCACCCATCTTTCTGTCACTTCACTTAAGATCCAAAGTCCTGGAAGAAAGAGACTAATTGTTCTCTTTTGGGTCAACTGTCAGTCCTTGGTTGGAGAAGGAAAAGGTTTCTTGATTTATGATCCCACCAAGACCATACACGATGGTGAGGTGATATTGAAATTGGAAATCAGGAGTTATTAGAAAGGGGAATAAATGCTAAGTGAATCCAAATAATCACAAATATCCATTATTTACAGTTTCTCTCCAAATATGTATGCACGAGGGTATATGGGCTGTGCATATAGAGAAGAATACTAGAATATAGTAACATAATATTAATAGTAGTGATCTTTAAGTGACAGATTATGGTTGAATTTTATTATCTTGGTTCTTCACTGTGTTTTCTAAACTTTTAACAATGAGAACCTCATTGCTTTTTTATTAAGAAATAAATCAATAAATTTTAACACAGTTTGCAAGACGTGACTGAAGAGATTTCCTTCAGTTGATTTTTAAACATTATATTAAATAAATGGAACTATTATTCCAAGAGCTATATTCCTATACCAACTATTGATATGTATTGAAATAGAGTAAAACACAAAGTTTTCTTGATTTACATGAAATACCTCATAAGGTCTCCCCTTGATCCTGCAGAATGCATCTTAAAGCAGACTCATGAAAATGCCACATTGCACTGAGGAAATTGCTTCAGTTTTGTGTAAGATTGGGACCAGGTATCACTATCCAACTAATAATTTTCCAGTTCCTGACAATGAATTCTACAGAGAGATCATCAGTCTGCTGTTCTGTTCTACAGAGAGCCTTGCATATCAGAGCCAAGAACTCAAACTTCCACACATCTGGTCATAAAGCTCTTGGAACATCTCCATTTTACATGAATGGGATTTAGTTTTTACTGCATTAGGATGTTGAATTCTGAGCCTACTTGTTCATAACGCAACCCCAAGCTCAGAGTGATTAGGATCAAAATCAAAGACAGGATACGTGTAATACCAATTGCTCTTCACTTCGTAAGTGCCTTGTTTCAAGTTCAAGTTCTTCAGTGATCACAGTTTAATAATGAAGGTACATAACAAGCAGGGTATATGATTAGAATTCTCAAAATTTTAGCAAGAAGTGCAAACACATCTATTCTTCCATTATCAGCAGAATAATGAATATGTTATACATATAAATTACAATATTTCACAGAATTTTGCTCTTCTCAAATTCTAATATCTTGAACAAATATAATATACATTAAAAAAATTACTTTTCAATTCCCAGAGATTAGATTCAGTGGTATATGAGCATAATTACCAACACAAAAATGTTCTCTTTCTATGATTGCACTAAGTGGTAACTTCCAAATAAAGGGTAAAGAACACTTAAAAGTCCACAATTCATCTACTTTCCAGAAAGTTGCAGAAAAAAAATGAACTAGTTAATCATCAATTTTATTTTATTTTATTTTATTTTTTAAAGATTTTATTTATTTATTTGAGAGAGAGAATGAGAGAGAGAGAGAGAGAGAGCATGAGAGGGGGAGGGTCAGAGGGAGAAGCAGACTCCCTGCCGAGCAGGGAGCCCGATGCGGGACTCTATCCCGGGACTCCAGGATCATGACCTGAGCCGAAGGCAGTTGCTTAACCAACTGAGCCACCCAGGCGCCCGTTAATCATCAATTTTAAATTGGCAGTAGCAGTCAAAATCAGTTCTCAATGTTATAATGCAAAAATGATTTTATTCTCTTTCAGATGGAATTGGTTCAGGGCCTTGAGGCATAATTTAGCAAATGTCACTTTATTAGCCTTAATTTGTTAATGTGGTCTCCAAAAATATCTAGTAATAACTAAAGTGCTCCCAAGACTTATTTAAGTAGATGTCTCAGTGAAAAAAAAGAAGGAAGGGAAGATATGAGCCATCTCAGGGAGGGCAAGAAGAGACTACAATTAATTTATGTTAATAAATATAAATTAGCACTGTGAAAACTGGGGATTAAGAGGGGGCTTAATCAATCAATATTTGCCATTAAAGCCTTTCCAGAAACTTAATTTTGAGTGGGGTTTTGGCAGAAGAAAGGAGGATGTTTGGGAAAGTTAAGATAGAATTTAATTTAAATTTTTGTTTGTTTTATAATGATGTGTATGACTACAAATTTAGAGGCAGCCTACATAATATGAAAAAAATTTTTCAAACATTTATCTGACTGAGAAGAAAAAAGAAAATATGGTTATCTATTGAGTGTGTTTATATGAGTGATCTATGTAACAAATATTTTAACCCTCTTTTATTCAGAGTTTTCTTTGAATTTTTCCAAACCGAGTATTTCTAATCAAATCTATAAATTGTCAACACATGTAAATGACTGATTTGCATTTATCAAATACCCAAACCTAGAAACAATGTAAGACTTTTTTTTGAAGCAAATGTATTTTTGTTCCTAATATAAAATTGTTGAATGGAATAAATTAAAATCACTTTACCTATTTCCATGCTCTCTGATAAATACTGAATGATGTATTTAGTAACAGCACTCTAGTTCCTTAAATATAAAATAACTGGTCTTGGTAGAGCCATCAGAAAGTCAAATTAATCAAAATAATGAAGGAAGTTTACATTATTTTTGTAAAATCATATCTTTTCCAATGATAGATAATAAAACAACTCTCTTTTCCCATTTTATAAATCGATGCATTGTCAATGCATAAATTTGTTATGAGTTATATATTAAGTAAACTCAGCTTTTGTGAGCATTTGCCAAACTCCACAATGATGCTCAGAGAAGCAGTAACATTCGGTGGCTATATTTCTCTTAGTATAGATAAAAAGATTCCAAGTTTTTCCATAGTATCTACTTTATTCTGCTTGCCTATACACCAAAGATGACAGCCAGATATGTCTCTTCTGGGGCATTTTGTCCTCTTTCAGATTATGAGCTCCAAAGTTTAGACCACCAAGGATAGATGGGAAGGATTTTTACCTTTTATTCTAAAACACAAGTAAGCTCCCTGGCAAGTTTATGTCTGGGTTCAATAATCTTCCAAGGCTGTTGGGGCAAAATCAAGTTTGACTTAGTAAAAAGCAATGCTTTATCCAACCATTTCATTTTATTGTTTATTGATTTGATGGCCAGTGAATTCTGTTCATGTATTTCTTTTACTTCCATGACAATTGATTTTAATAACATTTATACAGAACAACATAGCAGTTAAACATTTTGTGGAATCCTAAATTGGTGATTATTAATTGTGCCAATTATCTTAATTTTTGTGAAAACAAGAGCCCTGTTCTTAAATTTGGAAAACAACTAAAGCAGGAGGACCCCTCCCACCCCCTTTTCTGAGGAAAGGCAGGATTAGCTTCTTTGGGGTTAAAAGGTCAGGAGAGAAAGTCATCCTTTCTGTCAATATGCAAATGAAAAGCTGCCTCAGACAGAAGGATACAGCTTGATGGACCAATGAACCCCATCATTATTGTACCAGCAGGCATGTTCACAGTTGAAAACTGGTCTCTGAAAATGGGCACACCTTTTTTTTTTTTTTAAGATTTTATTTATTTATTTGCGAGAGAGAATGAGAGACAGAGAGCATGAGAGGGAGGAGGGTCAGAGGGAGAAACAGACTCCCCGCCGAGCAGGGAGCCTGATGCGGGACTCGATCCTGGGACTCCAGGACCATGACCTGAGCCGAAGGCAGTCGCTTAACCGACTGAGCCACCCAGGCGCCCCAATGTGCACACCTTTTTAATGTTCTCTAAAAGCTGCATTTACTCTCTTGATAAGGAATTTAAATAGTGCTGTCACACGCCATGCCAAGATTAGTAGTGACCGCAGAATTTACATTTTACGCCACACATTTCTTTTTTTTTTTTTTTTAAGATTTTATTTATTTTTCAACAGAGAGAGAGAGACAGTGAGAGAGGGAACACAAGCAGGGGGAGGGGGAGAGGGAGAAGCAGGCTTCCCGCGGAGCAGGGAGCCTGATGTGGGGCTCGATCCCAGGACCCTGGGATCGCGACCTGAGCCGAAGGCAGACGCCCAACGACTGAGCCACCCAGGCGCCCCTACGCCACACATTTCTGATGATAAAAGTTATCAAAAGGTGCATGAGAAATATTTGGAAGTTGAAGCCTCACATCTTCACTTTCAGATTTATAAAGTGAATAACAAAGGTCATATTATGGACCATATTTTGTTTCTGCCAAGGATGTCTTCGAAAATCACTTTAGACATAGAAACCTAAAGCTGTAATCAGCAAGATCAGAAAGGTCAGCCAGGAATACTTTACCAGGCATCATAAAATGCAAACAACATACAGAAGTTCTATTTATAGCATACGTGCTCTCTTTTACTGGTCACGTTTTCCATAAAACATTAAAATTTTATCTGGAGTAGGTGATTAAGTATAAGTCCTTTTGTGACAATTCACCTGTTCTTTAAAGTTGTAGGCAGATTATGATGTTGTTTATAAATGGTTGACTCTGCAAGCATGAGCAATTCTAATCAAATTAAAGTTTATAGTGCTTAATAAATCACATTTAGCAATAGGCACATTGTTATTATCATATGAAAAGCCAACAAACTATGCAGGAGTTTACATAATTGACTATTAATTTTATACAGTCAAGCCTTAAATTTTCACTTTCCTCTTTTTTTCCCACCGTATTTCTCCTGTTTCCATAATCAGGATCAAGGTGGGGAGCAAACCATTTAGTTCAATCTTCATTGTAGACCCTTTCCCACAGACACATGTTAAAATAAAAGGTCAGGGGTCTGAACTTTGGCCCCAGGCTGCTGGGCTCTGAACTCTTTCCCCTACTCTTTCTCCTCCCCAGACCCTTCTCAAACTCCTGGAACACTCTGGGTTCTCAAATGGCTCATTCAGCTCCTCCTTCTGCACCCCAACCTCTCCCTACCCCTACTCTCATTCCTGCAATCGATTCTCTACCTTATGAAGGGCTTGTGTTAACCACATAACTGAACCATGAGGGCGCTTTTTGATCCTTTGGGTAAAATTCTCAACTCTACTTTTTCACTATAATGTGGATAATGGTATGAGAAGATATAAGCATTCTGTCATGACTAATCAATGGAATAAATCAGATTCATCCTTAAAAAGAACATTTGTGTGGTATGAGTTCATTTGTTAATAGAAGAAAGATCCTGACAAATATTCCCTTCACAAGGCGGCTGGTATCTGAATTCTTTAAAGGTGAGAAAGCTATCCCTTAAAGAAATTAGAGATTAAAGACTAAAAATAGCACTATGAAGCAACAAGACAACCGATTCAGATCAGAATTTCTTTCCTGGAGGGAGTAAGAGAGCAAGAGGAATAGAAGGGTGTCTAAACCTGAGGAGACCACTGGCACGAAAACAGGATCTCTGGAAAACTTTTGGTTCATGACAGCTCAGTTTAATATCAACCATGTTTAACACAGAAAGGAGTATTTATATATGCCATTAGTTTCAGTAGGAATAGCAGTTCTGAACCATATTTGCAAAGTCATTCAGTATTATTTTTTTTTTACTTAAAATAGTTGCTTGTATCAAACATGCCGTTTTACGCAAACTCCAATTTATTCCACATTTTTCATTTTAACTGCCTCATGGAGCTTCACTTAGTTTTATATTCAACAAATGTTTCCAAAACACCTACTACGTGTCAGCATGTGCCAACAGCTGAGGATGAATAAATCAAGTTATATATGTCACGGGTTTCACAGTCTGGTAGAAACACCACATTTTAAAAATAAATAAGGTCAAAACAAAGTGATGAATAGTAGAATGCTGTATGTAGCATGAAAATAGGAAAAAATGTGATTAAATGTGCCTTACTAAGGCGAAGGGAGCTAACAGAGGAGGTACTGTTTGAAAACATTCTTTCATTCAATGATATTTATTGCACACCTGCATATTTAGAAAGTACCAGTAGGTGCAGAAAATATAGTGGCGGAAAATAGAGGCAAAAATCTCTGCCTTCGTGATACATGCATTCTAGTGAGTGAGGCAGCAATTAATCAAGGTAAGTACTATATATTGCATGTCAGAAGTGAGAATGAAAGATAAAACAGAGAAGAAAATGAAATGTTGGGAGGGGGTGATATTTTTGAAAAGGTGTTCATGAATGGCCTCCTCGAGAAGACGAGTTATGAGTAAATACTTGTTTGGGGAGAAATTTGCCAGGTAAATGAGGGTTTGGAGGGAATATTTGAGACAGAAAAGAGAACATGTGTGAAGACATAGAAGCTTATAAGTAAAATGTATGTTTAGGAAATAGCAAGTTGTGGGGCTGAATTGTGTGTGTGTGCACGCACACACACACACGTGCACTTTGAAAATTAACAAGACAAGTAAAAGAGAGGCTAGATTGAGACCAAAGTGTGAGAAACCTATTCACCAGGCTAAGGAATTTGAACTTCATTAGGACAATGAGGCTACCTGACCAGCTTTGAAGCAAGGGGATGATGAGACTTAACCATGGTGTGGGCTGGCTGCAGCAATGTCGCTGTGGCCTTGGGGCATGGCTAGCATTAAATTGTATGCAACCCCAAACAAACAAAGACCTTCCCGTATAGTTGTAGGTTTTCCTTGTACTCCTACATGATTTTATTTTGGACATAGATGCCAATGAGCAGAATTTTTGATATGTAAGAGTAGAGGACCAAATGAGAAGGTGGTACTTCAACCAAAAGAGATGGTAAATTGGAACCACAGAAGATAAGGGTGCCTTGAGGCACCTGGGTGGTGCAGTTGGTTGAGCCTCCGCCTCTTGGTTTCAGCTCAGGTCATGATCTCAGGGTCATTAGATCCCTCCGGCTTGGGGCTCAGCAGGAGTCTGCTTGGGATTCTCTTTCTCTCTCTCTCCTTCTGCCCCTCCCCGCATTCTATGTGCCTGTGCACGTGCTCTCTCTCTCTCTCAAATAAATAAATAAATCTTTAAAAAAATAAAAGAGAAGAAGGGCATCTTCTTATGAAAAGAAGAAAATGGTTGGATGGTGAATGTTGAAGAAAATATGTTGGTTTGGTCCATTAATTATTGTACATAGAAATACTGGTGTTTTCAATTGTAACTACCTGCTCTTTAAGGTACTCTTGAAAACAGAACAGCTTTGTTGCTGTTGTTTTAAGCAGTGGTTCTCAAAGCCTGGTATGCACAACTCTACAGGTTCCCAAGACTTTTTCAGGAAGTTCACAAAGTCAAAACTATCTTTATAATAATACCAGGAAGCCATTTGCCTTTTCACTGTGTGGACATTGGAACACATGGTGAGAAAGCGATGGTCCTGGAACCTTAGCATGAATCAAGGCACGAAACTGCACAAGTGATCATTGTAGTCCTCACCACCACACCCCCAGGGAAGGAAAGAAAAAAAAACCAATTTCACTTAAAAATCACTTTGATTAAGCATTACTTTAATTAAATCTCTATGCTTAAGTACACATTTTTTTATATTGTGTGTGATGAATATTGGAAGTACACATAAAAGTACTTCTGCCTAAGTATGATAGTGGTCTTAAGGAAAATGTTTGTGTTGTGAACTGAACAAGATGCTTTTTTAACAGGAACACCATCTCTACTTGAGAAAATGACTGTGATTGTTCAGACTCGGGTATCTGGGCAAACATTTTCTTGAAAAGAAACAAAATGAGCCTGTAACTTCAAGGGAAAAAAACTATTAGGATCTGTTGCCAATGATACAATCTGAATTTTCAAGCAAAAATTAGTATTTGGGAAAACATAAAATCTACCACCTTGAGCTTGACACCTTCTCAATACTAAAGATTCTTCTGAGGCGATTGGTGGTGATATTAACAAATGTGGTCTCTTGATACTGTATAAAGATCATTTGAAATAACTACATACATCAGTAAGCCAATTATTTCCCAAATGGCTAATGCCCCATGATGTCACACAGCAAAGATAGAATATCCATTCAAAGAGCTAGACAGACGAATGGATTTTACTGTGACAGTATGAAAAAGTAACTTGTAGTTTCTGATTCCTTATTGCAACCAACCTTTAAGAAACTATCAGTTGTGGGTTTGGGGTATAGATCAAAGAAGAATATCCACAATTATCTAAAGAGGCATTAAAATGTTCCTTTTTCTAAACTACACATACTTTAAATGGAAAAATGTAGTGCAATAGATTCAATAGAGAATTAGTATGAGAATCTAGCTGTCTTCTATTAAGCTAGATGTTAAAGAGATGGGCAAAAATGTAAAACTATTCCAACCCTCTCACTGTTTTTTAAGGGAAGTGTAACTATTTTTCATAATATTGTGGCTTCTGTAATAGGTCTATTTTTGTTATCTTAAAATGAATTAATGAATACAGACTTTAGAAAAAATTCTCAGTTTTAATTTATAATATGGAAAGTACTGACAGATATAACAAAATGGGGTAGGGTTGTCAGATTTAGTAAATAAAGCTACAGGATGCCCAGTAAATTTGAATTTCAGATAAGCAACCAATAACTGTTAATATACGTATGTCCCATGTAATATTTGAGGCAAACTTAAGCTAATAAATTATTCATTATTTATCTGAAATTCAAATTTCACTAGGCATCCTATATTTTATCTGGCAGGTCTACTTGGCCATTCTCAATGATTTTTTAGTATAAAGAAGTTCTAAGGCCCAATGGTTTGAAAACCACTGCTTAAATGCATTTGACAGTTCAGCCTTTTTCCATTTTGCTTTCTTTTCTTTCCACTTACTCAAAATTAGTCAGGTTTAACTATAATTACTTCAAGTGTCTTATTAACTCTAGACTTAATTGCTATTGGACATTATGTTTTTTATAGCTAGTTACAGATGAGTTATTCATCTATGTATATTTTGCTCAAGTAGAGAATAAACGTGTTGTAGAAGCAGAACTGATAAACTTATCATATGTTTTATAGTTTATTTCACGAAAAGCAATGATGGACCCATACGGGTCTCCATCATGATGGAGATATTCTATGAAGATATTAAGTCATGATTGAAATAACTCCTACACTTATTTTATGTAGATTCTCTTTTTGTACAATAGGAAAATGAAGTGTTTTATCTAGAAGCCTTACAATTTGAGAATTACACAAATGTTCAAAGAGGGCCTAACAGAAGGCAGTGCTTCTCAGAGCTATATCATCAATTTTTTGTTTAATGTTTACAAGTATCTTGCCTGTCTTGGATTGATTAAATGTCATATTTGCACTGCAAATAATAGCACTTTGCAGTACTTGTGGAAAACAATAGCCTCTGAAATGTGTTACAATTTAAAATTGTGTAAAACTGAACCCACATTTATGAAACAAGTCAGTCCTGTATGTTAGCCCATAGAAAGGGTATCTGTGAAGGAATCAGTGGCCTCCTATGGCTATTTTTGGTAGAAAAATGAAATTCAGAGTGCCACAAAAGTCCCTAAGTAGTACAGCCCTGACACAACAAATCTTACTCCTAAAAATAAAAATGTGCATCTCAAACAAAACTAAATTCGCTTAAAAATGTAATCCAAACTTTGTATGTGTACTAAAAAAAAAGTAATATACATTAAAAAAAAAAACTGATCCAGGTTATCTCAGGAGATGAGGATTATAGAGAACATTGGCTTTCTATTTTCTATACTTCTATCAACCATATTTACACCTTTGGATTGTGTTTAAGATGAGAACAAATCCATAAAGATAATAATGCATTTTAAAAATTATCTTTCCCAAAGTAGGATCATACTCTACAAACTATTCTTGAACTCTTTTTGTTTATAATGTGACTGGGACCTCTTTCCATATCAGTATCTTCAACCATACTTTTAATTTTTTTTTTTTTTTAAGATTTTATTTATTTGAGAGAGCAAGAGAGAGTGAGAGAGCGCAAGCAGGGGGGAGCAGCAGAGGGAGAAGGAGAAGCAGGCTCCTGGGAGCCCGATGTGGGGCTTGACTTGAGCCTAAGGCAGACACTTAACCAGCTGAACCACCCAGGCGCCCCTCTTTTAATTGTTTTATAACATGTTTATGCCAAAATCTTTACCCTTTTCTGTATTAACAAGCACATTCTGTTGCTATTTCAAACAGGGCCGCCGTGAGCATGATGACACATCTCTTTGTGCAACTGTGGAAAATTCACAGTTCAGTGGGATGGAATGAGTGACTGTTCGGGGGCAGTAGTACTGGGGGGAAGAAGACATCTACACAATCATTTTTACCATGATACTATTTCGTGGGAGTTCTACCGAAGACTGTATCTTCCCGAGAGCTCACAGAAGGTTTTGGAAATGCCGAAGAAGTCATCTTCATTGACTCGGTCTCCCTGTCATTGGGCTATATTCCATACCTTTAATTACTTTGTCAAACAGCCGTTTAAACCCACTGCTAGCATGCAGTAGCTGGAAAGTTAAAAATCATTTCTCAGACTCTTTGGGCACCAGGGTCTGATTTGGGTTCCATCATACGCATGTGGGAATGTTTAAACATGCAATCAAATGTAGGCAAAAGCCAAGCCTGAGGCATACATTTTGCTGGCAAGGATTAAGGCCAAGGTGGCAGCTATTGCCGAGATGTCCCCACATGGTGGCTGAATTCCTGATTCAGCAGCTTCCTAGAACAGCAGTGGCAGATTTCTGGATCCTGGCACAGTAGCCCAGGACTCCAGCCTGGCAGGTCAGCACAATTAGCAGCCGATTCGCGATTTTTCAGCTTCATGCATTTGTGATAACGGTTTACCTGCTCAAGGCGAAGGCAGAGTAATTCCTGGAGCTACTAGTTGTTCCTGGTCATTAAGTCCAGGACTGTTCCTCCGTTCCTTCCTATAATTTTGTACATTTTCAATTCTCTATATAAGATCCCTATGATGCCAAGTCCAGCCCACCATCTGCTTTGATACAGCCTGCAAGTTAAAAATGGTTTTTACATTTTTACCTGGTTGGAAAAAAAAATGAAAAGAAGAATAATATTCTGTGATGTGTGAAAATTTTATGAGTTTCAAACTTAGTGTCCTTAAATAAGGTTGTATGGGAACGTACCACTCCCGTACATTTGCATATCAGCTGTACTGGATTCTGCACTACAACGGCAGAATCAAGTAGTTGCAACAGAGACCACATGGTCCACAAAGTTTAAAATATTTATTATCTGTTTATTTTTGTGTAGGATGAAAGAAGGGAGGTGGATGGGGGGGAATGGGTTAAATGGGTGATGGGTTTTAAGGAGGGCACTTGTGATGAGCACTGGGTATTGTATGTGAGTGATGAATCACTAAATTCTATACCTGAAACTAATATTACACTGTGTGTTAACTAATGGGAATTTAAATAAAAACTTGAAAAAAAAATTGTCTGGCCCTTCACACAAAAAGTTTGCCAACTCCTGATCTAAAGTGAATTCTCTTGGTTTAATTGAACTCTGAATAATCAAAGCTACTATATTAAAAAATGTATGGGGATTAACATAAGAATTAAATAAATAAATAAATAAATAAATAAATAAATAAATAAATAAATAA
>NW_023270431.1:1523553-1684477 GCF_011800145.1 Mirounga leonina
TAAATAAATAAATAAATAAATAAATAAATAAATAAATAAATAAATAAATAATGTAAGAACATGGTGGCACAAATTGCAAACATTAATTACACTGAAGTTTTAGCCACTGGTTATCTTTTCTATTTTTCACATCTGGTCCATGTTGAAACCATCATGCAGAGAGTTACAGAGGGCTTATAAATTGTGGTGGCCATTAACACTGTTCACCAACTATTCCTGCATCTTCTTGTGGGCAAATGGCAAAAGTACACTGCCTTTTTATTTTATTTTATTTTATTTTATTTTATTTTATTTTATTTTATTTTATTTTATTTTATTATGTTATGTTAGTCACCATACATTACATCATTAGTCTTTGATGTAGTGTTCCATGATTCATTGTTTGCGTGTAACACCCAGTGCTCCAGTCAATACGTGCCCTCCTTAATACCCATCACTGGGCTAACCCATCCCCCCACCCCCTCCCTTCTGGAACCCTCAGTTTGTTTCTCAGAGTCCATAGTCTCTCATGGTTCATCTCCCCCTCCGATTACCCCCCTTCATTTTTCCCTTCGTACTATCTTCTTCTTCTTCTTTTTTTTTTTTTTAAATATATAATGTATTATTTGTTTCAGAGGTACAGGTCCGTGATTCAACAGTCTTACACAATTCACAGCGCTCACCATAGCACATATCCTCCCCAGCGCCATCACCCAGCCACCCCATCCCTCCCCCTCCACTCCAGCAACCCTCAGTTTGTTTCTTGAGATTAAGAGTCTCTTATGGTTTGTCTTCCTCTCTGGTTTCATCTTGTTTCATTTTTTCCTCCCTTATGTACCCCTGATGTTAGATATGACCATATGACTTGCTTTAGCCAGTAAAATTTGACCCCAGTTTTTTGGGTTCTCTTGGCTCTTCATTTCCATATGGAATTCTTAGTTGCTTTCTATCACCCTCACCTGAAGTACACAGAGCTCTGTGAAGCTTTTCTTCAGATCACCTTCCTTGGCTGTTTCTATTCTATTGCCTGATGCTATGTTGAATGTGGCTCCCAAGAGACAACTTCTCTGAGAGACTTGCTATCTCCTGCAGGATATGTCTAGGACTCTGCAAAACTTATATGAGTGTTTCTATGCCCTTCTGTCTTTGGGTTTTAAGCAAATAAGGGGAGCAAGAGAGCTCTTCTTGCTTACTCCAGCTGTTACCTTCCTCTTCTCACTCTTATCTTGTTCTTTACCTTTCTGTGGAATCAGAAGGTCAGCCCACTTCCTCTTCCAGTTGGTAGGAGCTTCTCTATGTTTCTTCTTATTCAGGCCTGAGTAATCACCCTCACCTTCTCTATGGCAATGTTAACCACAGGGAATGAAAGTGCCTAACAAGAAGAGAATACATGCTTCAGAAGATATTTCAAATATATTACCCTTATTATATTACCTTCAATAGACCCAATCACTAAAAAGCACAAGTATCATGTATACTTGAATATAAGGTGAGTTATTTTTTCAAGATTATTCCTCAGGAACAAAGAAAGTCATCTAATAGATTCTCTAATATTAAATGGAGTTCTCTTATTTTAACAACAAAATTCTATTTCGGAAAGGTCCACTAACCCAAAATAACTCAATTAATGATAGAATTAACTTCGTAAAAGGTGACAAATAAACGTATGCACACTTAATAATTATTCTTAGAGTATGACCTAATAATCACAAGTTTTGGATATAAGCACAAGTTTTATATATCACTCTTAAAAGTAAAGTATTAATGATTAAGTTGTTGAAATGATGACTATCAAATAGATATTTGTGCTTAGGGTAAAATTTCTAATGGTCACCTTATGCATAAGCCGTAAAAGAGATGCATCTCCAACAACTTGGATAGAAAGGTGATAAATTCTTTGGTTTAGATGACCCAACAAGTGGTTTCAGTTATAACAAAGACACTGGTGTCTAAAGGATACTTTTCAGAAAACCCTTTTAATTATATTCAGGTATTATAAAACATTTATGCAAGTGATAAGTTTTAATATAGCTGCGTCATGGAATGAGAACATGGGAAAAAGCAGCATTTGTTCATTACTGTATCATTTAAATAATATCCATTTTTAAAATCGTGTGTCCAAATAAAATAATTAAATTTTATAAATAGCTTTTTAAACTACATCCCTCAAAGTATGTATGCAATTTGCCAAACCAAGCACAACCAAATAAATCAAAAACTCTTTTTAGGATCTTCTCTTTGGAAAATAGGAGATCACCTTCTAGTCAAGTTTGCTTAATATTCAGTAAATCATACAATTTTAAGTCTCTCCAACCAATATTCTTCCACAAGAATGCAGCTTGTACTACTTAGGAAAGAATACACTTTTTTGAAAGTTTCCAAATATATGTTAGCTCTGATGAACTCTCTGTAGTTAGCAGATTGATGCAGATTTTTTGAAGCTTTGACATTTTCTACTATTTATTATATTCTAAGCTAAAATTTCCATCTTCTATTACCAGTGTTATTAGTAACTATCACCTGATTTTTAAAAAATGTCCTTTCCAAGTCTGAATGTACTACAAGATGGTGCTATTCCTACTAGTTTTCAGTCCCAAACTAAATTTTAGGTAATTCCAGTGTGATATTCACTTCACTTGAACTAATCTTTGCTAGGCCTGCCTTACATAAAATTGTACAGTGATTTCTGCTCTTCAGAATTTATCCTGAAGGGCACTTTTTTACATGTTATTAAGATAAAACAAAGAGGGCGCCTGGGTGGCTCAGATGGTTAAGCATCTGCCTTTGGCTCAGGTCATGATCCTGGGGTCCTGGGATCAAGTCCCACATCGGGCTCCCGGCTCAGCGGGGAGCCTGCTTCTCCCTCTGACCCTCTCCCCTCTCGTGCTGTTTCTCTCTTGCTCGCTCTCTAAAAAATAAATAAAATCTTCAAAAAAAAAAAGATAAAACAAAGAGCCTTTGTAGTTTGAAAATAAAAACGATTCTACAGCAGAGATGGGGAGGCAGAGGCAATGGGGTGAGGGAGAGAAAGGGAGAGAGGGAGAGAGAGAGGGAGGGAGGGAGGAAAGGAGAGAGAGAATCCAAAAGGAAGAAAAAAGACAACAACAACAAAAAGTGAAAAGCATGAAAAGTCCAGGAGGAAACTATGGACATTTGGTGAGAAACCAGGTTGCAGTGTCTAAAAATATGATTCCAAGTTTGGAACGACGTTCATTTTCCAGAAATGGCAAAATTCTCCTTGAAGAGCTCTTACAAAATTTAAAAAATATATATTCTTAATTACTGTTCTGAAATAAACCTAGAAGAAAATAAGTATGTATTTCCTAAACCCAGGAACAGTTTTGAAAATGACCCAGTCCCACTGTGTTTTCTACTTTTTAAAAGAATCTTCCTGTATTTCATTGTGGAATAGACACATCTCTTTCTTTCCTGAGAACATCAATGGCAAAATAGGTGTCCAGTGACTCTCTCAGAATCATGCAGCTAAGCCAGAGGCAGAAGGAAGACTGGAACTGGTCCAGGATTCTCCCAGCTGAGCTGAACTGACAGCTTCAGTTATGTAACAAGTCTCCCAAATTCTCATCTGAGATTCAGCAGCGTTAGCAAGAGAGATGCCCAGTAACAGCCCTCATCTAGTATTTTAAGTCATCAGGGCAAGGTGATGGTAATTTAACCTCAGCAATTTTTTCTTCTTACCTTTAACCCAAGGAATGAATATATTATTCCAAGAAGCCACTACCCCTTAGCTACGATTGTACATTACACTCCAAAGGCTGATGGATTATTACAGTGGTTTCTACTGTACAGTGATTTCTGCTCTTCAGAATTTATCCCAAACAGCACTTTTTTCACATGCATGGCAATGAATGGAGCCAACTACACTCATCATATTGCACAATCTCCAGTACAGCAGAATCCAAATCTACTTACCTTTCCTACCTTTTTCCTCTGTATATCAATCTAGCGTGCCAAGAGCTATCCCTCTACAGAACTGAACCCTTACTGTCTTATCATGAGCAACATCTACATCTGGGCATGCACGGACAGAGCATTGCCTCAGCAAATTTTCAGTCATTTTGGACTTAGGGATTAAAAAAGATCTGATCATGTTTTGTGGTACATTCTCTGTGATTAATAGCTGATTTATGAAATTAGCAAAATAGGAAAGAGAAGAAAATGTGGCTCCAGAGTTTTTCATGCCATCGTGGTTATGCTTTTGAATGTGGGTATCCAAAGCATAAGGAAAACACATTTTCCTGGTCTTATTCACATTATAAATCACTCTGCAAAAGTTCACAGAGTATGTTGATACTTGTTGGCAGAGGAGAAGTATATTCAGTTACATGAAGCATTTCCTAGCGATGTGTGAACTATGTAGTGAAAAATCATGACTAAACAAATGTTCTACTGACAGGTGGACATCAGTATTAACTGGGCCGATCAATCCCTCTTTTGTGTAACTTCAATAAGGCTACATTCTTCTCGTCCACCTATTTCTCTAACAACTTCTTTATTTCGTTTTATGATTCCTCTTCCCAACAGAACATTAGATTCAGGACTCAGTCCTCTCTCCAATTTTTGTTCTTTATATTTTTTCTCCCTCAAAGCTGTCATCTGTTCAGTTGGTCATTACCTTCAATGGCTTAATTTTAGACCTCGAAGGCAGGAGAAGAACTTAGTCAAACTTTCCTAATTGGAATGAATTCTAAATCTAAATTATCTCCTAAAACAATTTTCAAATGGATATTTCCACCTTAATTTACTGCTTTGTCATTCACCTCAAATTCAACATCGCTAAAACTAATCATTGCTAGACCATCCCCACCTCACTGCCTCTCAGCAATTCCCTATTCATAGTTCCACTGTCTTCTTCCTGCCCCCAGTCTTCCCCTGGCAAAGCAGCCTTCATACTACTGTCTGATTAACCTGTCCAAAGAGCCCCCGTTCCCCTGCCGAGAACCCACAAAATGATCGTCTGGTGCTCATCACTAGGACTATCTAGCCAGAAATATTGAATCTGCCCGAATCTGGTCTCAGTTGGTTTTCGCAAGCTCCTCTCTCACCCGGGCCTGATATGAACTTTCTGTTCCCATCCCTTCAGTGTCCCCAAGACATCTTGAACTTCCACACTCTCTCTGCCTTAGTTCCCTCTGTTCTTATTCTGGGAGCTCCTTCTCCTCCTGCTCTCCCACTATTTAAATCTCATCCATCCTCCAGGACCCAGAACAAAGCCCACCTCCTTTGGCACGACTTACCCTGGTCATCCAGTGCTGAACAGCCTCTCCCTCTTCTGTCCTCCTCAGCTTCTTTTCTTTGCTCTGGACCACTTTCTAAGCACTGATTATTCAGAGCCTCGTGTTGTTTGCTATAATTTCATTTACATTCATAACATCTCCCCCATAACTCATATGCCTCCTGAGAGCCCAGACCACCAAGCAATTTTTATGACTTTTCTACAATGAGGCATCATTGATTTGTTGATATTCATTTTTATTACTGATAAACGAACAACATTGAGAATATATGTGATAGACATACATACATTGAATTATTTGTACACTTGACTGTCAAGAATTTGCGTCAGATGAACCCTGAATACAAGCAGAGTTTGCAGGTGTCTGGGGTAGGAGGACAATAATTTAATATCCAGCGTAATTGAAAATAAGGAAAAAAAGGATAGATAAACAGATGAAACTATTATTCACTATTTATAATGCATACAAAGGGATTAAAAAGGGAGGGGACAAGGAAAATTTGAAAATGCCCAGAGGGTGGCCAGGGGGATTATGTTTTTAAAAATAATGGCAAAAAATCTTTAAAAAAAAATAAAAATAATGGCAAAGATGAGAGAAAATGCGGCATTCCTAACAAAAAGTGTGATACTATGGAGGCAATTCTGTATTTGTAAAAATAATCAGTGTTTGCCTATGTAGCAATGTGGAAATTTACAACTGTAAAAACAAATACAAGTAGATTATTTAACGTTACTTATATTTTGTCAATAGTAGCCATGACTATTACATGGACATGCTGTGACTTCAAGTCTACTTTCCCTGCCAATCTTGCTGTCACTTCTTAATTTACTAGCTCAAACATACGACTATAATTCCACGCTGTTTTAGGTCATCAGCCTGTTTTACTGGATCTATCTCTTTTGCAAAGTAAATAAAATGTGTGCTGTTAATTTTTTTTAACCATTACCATGGAAATTTCAAGCTTCAACGTTACTAATGGGTTGTGCTTTTTAATTAACAGATCATTTGATTTTTATAAATATGTGCATGACCTTCTTAATATTGTTTTAATTGATTTTGTTTAAATAGCTTTATTTCTAAAACTGCAATCAATATGGTTCCTAGAAAAAGGAAGCAGACCAAAAATACTGGATCTAAGCCATTTTACAAGATGTCTTTCTGTTTAAGCAAGTTATTTAGAAGAAAGATGAACTTTTAAGTACACTATTCAATTATATTTTCTAGTATACTAAATTTATTCCAGTCTTTTGTGGTTATAAAGCAGTCTTGCCTAGATCATTCCAATGGCTTACTCAAACATATGTTCAAGAAACACTTGTATAATGACCTGGTTCTTATTAATGAAAACAAAAACTACTACCGTATGTAGTTTAGATCATAAGCACATGAAAAACAGATTATTTTATTTTATTTTTTTAAATTTTTTAAATTTAATTTAATTTTATTATGTTATGTTAATCACCATACATTGCATCATTAGTTTTTGATGTAGTGTTCCATGATTCATTGTTTGCGTACAACACCCAGTGCTCCATTCAATATGTGCCCTCTTTTTTTTTTACTTTATTATGTTATATTAATCACCATACAATACATCATTGGTTTTTGATGTGGTGATCCACGATCCATTTTCATATAACACCCAGTGCTCCATGCAGTACGTGCCCTGCTTAATATCCATCACTGGGCTAACCAATCCCCCCTCCCCCCTCCCCTCTAAAAAAACAGACTACTTTTAAAACATTTTTTTTTATTACAAGTCAGAGAATTTTTATAAGTACACTGGCCTTAAAAATGCTTGTTTAAGTAATCATGCTCAAGTACATATAAATAGGAGACATCAGATCCAGTGAAAGATTCAGTTTTTCTAATTCCTTTTGTTTGTTTAGTTTCCTGTGTTTTTCATTTCAGTGGAAATTTATATTTGTGGAGAACTCTAGAAACAACTAATCATCAACCACAGATGAGATGCAGGGAAAGTAGCCATAGAGAAACGTCCTGCTGTTCCATGGTTATTCACCTCCAACCTCCTAAAAAAAATTCTCTGATAAATTAGAGTATTTAATATCTAAGTCAGGGGTGTGAAGGAGAGGAAAGGAAGCAAATGGAAGGACAGAGAAGAGGCAGACCCATTCTCATGGCTTTGGGGATACATGG
The DNA here is from genome assembly GCF_011800145.1 of Mirounga leonina. Taxonomy (NCBI): domain Eukaryota; kingdom Metazoa; phylum Chordata; class Mammalia; order Carnivora; family Phocidae; genus Mirounga; species Mirounga leonina. The sequence continues at coordinate 1,530,945 of NW_023270431.1, forward strand.
AATATTGATTCCCGGCCAATCCTTCTGATTAATGGGGTATACCAGCCTATGGAACACTACCAGATGGTCCAAGTATTAGAGACGGGTAAGAAAGGAATTGAGTATGACTTAGAAGCATGTTAGTGGTACTGGAAAATCTAAATGAGGCTAATACATTTTGAGACAAAAAGAATTTTGTTGAATCTAGTGATCTTTGAAAATTACTTGTGCATCTGAAATAAACAACTTTTTGATATTCAATTTTCCTTAAAGATACATATTTAAGTACCCTTATTTTTCAGTGCTATATTTGGTCTCAGAAATTTTGCATATTTAAAGAATTATTCAGTGATAAAAAGAAATGAGCTGTTCAACCACGAAGACGTGAAGTAGCCTTACATGCATATTGCTAAGTGAAAGAATCCAGTCTGAAAAGACTTCAACTATGATATCAACTATATGATATTCTGGAAAAGGTAAAACTATAGAGAGAGCAAAAGGTCAGTGGTTCAAGGGGATGGACAAAGGGAATGAATAGGTGAAGTACAGGGAATTTTTAGGGTGGTGAAATTATTCTGTATAAAATTGTAATGGTGGATACATGTTATTATGTACTTGTTAGAACCATAGAACTGTACAACACAAAGTGTGACTCTTAATATAAATAATACATAGTTAATAATAAAGCATCAATAGTCATTCATTAACTGTAACAAGTAAACTACATTAATGCAAGCAAGATATTAAGAATAGGGAAAACCGGGTGCCTGGGTGGCTCAGTCGTTAAGCGTCTGCCTTCGGCTCAGGTCATGATCCCAGGGTCCTGGGATCGAGCCCCGCATTGGGCTCCCTGCTTGGCGGGGAGTCTGCTTCTCCCTCTCCCACTCCCCCTGCTTGTGTTCCCTCTCTTGCTGTCTCTCTCTCTGTCAAATAAATAAATAAAAATCTTTAAAAAAAAAAAAAAAAGAATAGGGAAAACCGTGAGGGGTCAGAAGGGTGTATCAAATTATTTATATTATCTGCTCAATTATTCTGTAAATCTAAAACTACACTAAAAATAAGTCTATTAATTATTTTTAAACAGGTATTCTCATATGTTTGATTCATATTATTTTTACTAAAAGAAGAATTTGCATTTCTTCCAAGGAAAATGGACCATTTTTCTTCATAGATGTAAAAAAAGAACATACTTCAGTTTTCATCCTGAATATTAAAAAAAAACAAACCAAAACTCCTCAGGTGTGTATTTGTTTTAACCATTTGCTCAGGGGTTGAAATGCCTACTGCTTGTTTTTGGAAAAATCACTAAATTTTCTCAGTTAGGTAAACAGTAGGATAACAATCTATGTGTAACTTTAGGGAACTATAAAATGTCTTGGGCACTGAGAATCCAGTAAGTAGGAAGTTAGGAATATCACAGGCTGGACAAGTTTCAAAAATATACTACTCCTGAATTAATGGGGATTCTGCAAAAATATTGACTTTGTATAAACTGTAGTTTTCTAGTAGCTGAGGTCAGAAAGAGAAAAAAGAAATCTTTGAAACAATGCTTGCTCAATATTTAAAGTCCGTTGAACCAGATGGCTGTGGGGCGGACTGAGGCACATTCACCTTTTGTCTTCTTTATGTTATAGCGTCTGATTGTTCTTAACAATCCCAGATGTGCCTTGCTTTAAACCTCTTTCTCTGCTCCTTTCTGACCTCATATCCTCTGTATTTCTTCTGGAAAGGTCTGTGCAATTCCCTTTTCCGTATTGTGACTAGGATTAAGTCTTTAATGGGGTGTTTCCAAATGACCACATCCCTTTTCTCTAAGGCTATAAAAATGTTTTCCATCTTTCCTAGGCCCTCTTTTTAAAAGATCACCTATAATGGTTTAATTCATATTCTCAAAATAATTAAAATGAGGGCACCCTCTTATAAACTAGAGCTGTGATGTGTGTGATTTCACTTACAGCATCCCATTTCAAAAGGACTGTGTTTTTTAAACTCTTAATTTTTAATTCACTGCTAAAATGCATTATATATGATGGAATTTCCAAAGTGGTTTTAATTTTAAATATATTTCCTTGACCACATGAAATATCAGTAATGCCCTTGAAATTGCAATATTTTGGCAAATAATGATTAAGTTATACAAGCTAGTAAGTACTAAGATACAAACACACAAATAAAACAACAAAAAATATTCCACATCACAAAAAAGAGGAAAGATGTATATTTGGTTATAATATAGTTATATATAATGGTATATATAGTTATGTAAGTAATTAGTTTAAATAAATACGTAATATAAATATATTTTAAATGCATGTCGAAGATTCATTATAAAACACTATGGCCATTGAAGTCTTGAGAGTAAAAAAGTAGTTTGTAAATGTTCCAGCAAGGCAGGAATACAAGATAACCAGCTCATCGAATAAGTATCATAGGACATCATTTTGGTTATTGTTCTTACAGTTTGCTCTTTCAAAATTGCATAACTTAAAATGTTTAGTATAATAAAAAGTTGTCTCAAGTGACAAAACAGAGAAGAACACTTTTAAAGAAACTTTGCAAGGAAATAAGTACCTTTCCAGAAGAAATATAGTATTCCATATAGTCTTTTACACCCAGTATATCAACAAGATAACCCTTGTTTTTACTGGAAATCTGACATCAGTTTATACATTGTTCTTCCCATGAAAGAAGGAGTATTTGCCTCCCAAGTATGTAGCTTCCAGAACTTTTATCAACAAGACTTTTTTAATACATATATATAAAAGATAATCCTCTTACCATGAAGTTTTGGTTTAAAAAAAAAAAACAGTATAATTGTATATCATTCTCTGAAAAAAAGTTTCAGATTTAGGCACACACATTTAATCTTTTTTTTTCACTGCTTGAAAGTAAAATTCCATCAGCACAAACAAAAGCAAAGCAACTGTGAAAAAGCTATTGCTTCCAAAGTATGGAAGATATTTCTAATAGGTATTAGACAAAACCACTCATCTCATTCTTACGACTGATCTGTCTGTCTGCAAATTCAATGTTATTTCTATACAAAATTAGCACATACCTCAGTGGATGTGAAACACTTAAATGCCAAAACCCTAGCAGGACAGCAGGTATTTGAAACCAGTAGAGATGGCAGAGGAGTGAGGAAGGGGGGACGGTGATGGTGTGACACAGAACAGAAATGAAGACCATCTGAGATAATAGTGTAGGGATGGTCCTTGTGAACTCAGAATATCACCAGAGAGGAAGAATGCAAAATTATAGTTGCCTGGAAAATGGGAAAATTCACACAACAAAGAGTGGGTTTTTTGTTTTTTGTAAATTAGAAACTGAGTATATAAGGAGTAAGCCGGCATGAAAACTCATATTGACTAATGCTAGCATTCTAGACAGCTGAAAATGCTTCCAAGTGTTCATTCATTGCAACTGTTATGGATTAAGAACTTTTGGGGCCTGGACAAGCCACTGAAGATGCCCACTGAAGTAGTGTCACCTCTCATACAAATGAGTTAATAGTGACTTGCCAAGATATATTTGATAAAGAAAGGACACACGGTAATGGAACAAACCAAGCTCTTCAACGAATTGCAAAAGAATGTTAGAACATCTACTTCAACTCTGTAGTGGACATGCCAAGTCTGAGAAAGCCTGTCTCACACACTACCCTTAGAGGGAAACACCTCTCCTGCATCACTGCTCCTTGAATAGTCCTGCTTTCCATACACTAACTGCCGGTTCTCCCAGCCACTGCTGACAAGACCAGGTCAGGGCATCGACCACTAGGCTGGCTAGAAACTGTGGCGTGGCCTGAGATAAAAAAGGAGCTCATCCAAGATTTCCTCTCAGAATATATACTGGAAAGCCCTGAGTGATTGAGCTGGTTAGAAGTAGGAGTAAAAGGAACAAAGTTATCAAGACATGTCTCAGAGGACATGATGCCATATGCCTGAGGTAAAGTTGTCGTGGGGAAAAAAAAAAAAAATCCATGAACTCTGGAGAAAGTCACTGTAATGGAGAGAGTAAAATAGAGTGCTGAAGGAGATCAAGAATGGCCGCATCTCCACATCTGACCCTGAGATGGCTTTGGCCCAGATACATTTACAGAGATAGTTCTAGGCCACACGGAGGCTTGAAGTAACTCAAGATTATAGAACCAAAAGATTTTAAATAGAATAATCTCAGGGTGCCTGGGTGGCTCAGTTGGTTAAGCGACTGCCTTCAGCTCAGGTCATGATCCCAGGGTCCTGGGATCGAGTCCCACATCGGGCTCCCTGCTCTGCGGGAAGCCTGCTTCTCCCTCTCCCACTCCCCCTGCTTGTGTCCCCTCTCTCGCTGTGTCTCTCTCTGTCAAATAAATAAATAAAATCTTAAAAAAAAAAAAAAGAATAATCTCAAATCAGCTTAGCATATACATTAAAAGAAAGACTCTGAAATCAAGCTGACTGGTTCAGATCCCTGCTCATCCACTTATTAGCTGTGTGACCATCGGCGATTTATTTATTTTCTGGGCCTTAAATTCTACCTTTGTGAAACGGACAGTACCCACATCATAGGTGACCATGAGGATGAAATGAGTTAATGCATATAAAACCTACACATTCCCAGAGCTATATAAGTGTTTGTTATTGTTTTATTAGTTTTAAATGGCAGAATTCACCACAGAAGTTCTTCTGTATTTTGACCCCAAAAGGCGAAACTCTGAGTGACTCACCTATTATCAGGAAGAGGGACGCAGTAGTATCGTATCTGAAAAAAGGGAAGCTCCCTCTCTTTGTGGACAGTCAAGCTATGGGACTCATTCAAGTCCCCATAGAAGGTCAACTGTTTAAGTTATTCTCTACTGATATTTCGGGCAAACCCTCTGGGAGACCATGATACTCAGAATTCAGCTCTCTACAATAACACTAACCAGTTTCACTTAGGACTGAAGTGGATGGGTGGAAGCACACATTGACAATTTTTCAGGCTACAACTTTACCTGTTGGTCTCTGGCCATGCTACTCAAACTGAATTAGGTTTACCTTTGGAGAAGTGGGCCAGGCAGTGCTCGAAGCTAGTCTATAAACAAGGTTTATCTTCTTACAGTTTATTTAACACAGTTCCTAAAATATACTTTATTTTTTAGAACAGCTTTAGGTTCACAGCAAATTCGAATGGAAAGTACAGAAATTTCCCATATATCCCTGGTCTTCACACAAACATAGCCTCCCCTATTATCAACATCCCCCACCAAGGTGGTACTTTTGTCACAGCTGATGAATCTACGTTTAAACACATCATTCTCAGGGCACCTGGGTGGCTCAGTCGATTGAACATCTGACTCTTGATTTGGGCTCAGGTCATGGTCTCAGGGTTGTGGGATCGAGCCCCACGTCAGGGTCTGTGCTCTGCAGGGAGTCAGCTTGAGATTCTCTCCCTCTCCCTGTGAGGGAGGGTCCCCCGCACTACCACAAATTCTCTCACTCTCTAAAATAAATTGATGAAAGCTTTAAGAATAAATAAATAAATAAACCCATCATTATCACCCGAAGTCCATAGTTAATATTAGGGTTCACTCTTGGTGTTGCACATTCTACGAGTTTGGGCAAATGTATCCACTATTACAGTATCATAAAGAGCGGTTTTAGTACCCTAAAAATCCTAATCATCCCTCTCTCTCCTCAACCCCTAGCAACCACTAATTTTATTACTGTTTCCATAGTTGTATTTTTTTTCCAGAATAATCATGTAGTTGGAATCATACAGTATACAGTCCTCAGCTTCTTCCGCATAGTAATATGCATTTAGGATTCCTTCATGTCTTTTCATGGTTTGATTGCTCATTTGTTTTTAATGCCAAATCACATCCCATTGTCTGGATGTACCATGGCTCGTTTACCTTTTCACCTACTGAAGGACATCTTGGATGTTTCCAACTTTTGGCGATTATGAATAAAGCTGCTGTAAATATCCATGTGGAACTTTTTGTGTGGGCACAACTTTTCAACTCCTTTGGGGCAAATATCAAGAAGTGTGATTGCTGGTTTACATGGTAAGAATATGTTTAATTATATTAGTAAATTCCAAACTGTCTTCCAAAATGGCTGTACCATTTTATGTGCCCACCAGCCATGAACAAGAGTCCCATTGCTCCACATCTTCACCAGCATTTGATGCTGCCATTATTTCCATAGTAAAACAAATACAGTTATTTTATGGAATAATAATGTGTATGCGTTCTGAAATCTCAAGTTGAGGTTTTAAAGAGATTGTCGACTTACGGAACAAATCTTTGGGAATTTATTCCAAATCCTAGTGAAAACAGTTTAACTTGACCCTGCCATTAGAATGATGAAAAAGACTAAGACGTTTGTCATATTGGGTAACCCCTTCATATCCCACCATCTTGTGGAGTGAGGAGATTCAGACCACAACACTGGTTCAGGTTTTGAATTTTTTTATTATATATTGACCTTTCATTTCCTTGCATAGATTCTAAATCTTACTAGCCTATTCTTAACCATAAACATCAAAACCTCAAAACCCTCACTTGAGGGTTATCTTGAAGAATCTGCTGCTTCCAGCTCCTCACAAATATGAAAGTTCAGGGGCACCTGGGTGGCTCAGTTGGTTAAGCGACTGCCTTCGGCTCAGGTCATGATCCTGGAGTCTCGGGATCGAGTCCCGCATCAGGCTCCCCGCTCGGCAGGGAGTCTGCTTCTCCCTCTGACCCTCCTCCCTCTTGTTCTCTCTGTCTCTCATTCTCTCTCTCGCAAATAAATAAATAAAATCTTTAAAAAAAAAAAAACAACAAACAAATATGAAAGTTCAGCTGAGAACCAGTTTAAGTATTTTACAACTACCAGCATTCTAAGTTCTACCTTTGGGTCAGGATTGAATACACACTGGCACCTCATTCGCTATGTCCCTCCCAGAACTGTCTTCCTCCCTGGTGTTTTAATATTATGCCTTCGACTTTTATTGAAGGCCTTTACAAGAAAGAGCCACATGAGGCCCATTTTTGTATTTGCTGTGAAATTGGTATAAGGACATTGTCCATTAAATTACTCAATGTTCCCTACCTAAGACCCACATGAGAACTTGCTCTGAGTTTAGTACCAAGAAAAAAATGTGCCTTCTTTGAGAAAGTAGTAAATTTTCTTCTTTTCTATTAGTGAGTTATGTAACCCATTGGGTTCCTTCTTCTTCTTCTTCTTCTTCACTCTCTCTCTCTCTCTTTTTTTTTTTTTTTGGCTTGGCTGCCAAGAAACATACAGACAACTTTTATGTACGATCATACCCACTGTGTTGGCCTTTGTGGTTGGCATATCTGTGTCTTCTTTTATTCTTAACCTTCTTTCTTCTAATAAAACTATTGTATAAGTCTTTTTACATGAGTCAGCTGAAATCTATATTAGAAAAAGTTGAATGTACCCAAATAAAACTTACAGATGTACTGCTTTACTTTATACAGATTTTTTGAGGTATTTCTTGTTTTGTTTTACAAAATGCTATTGAGTTCAATATAGAAGCAATTGAATTCAAAATTAAATTCAATTTAAGGATAGACACCTTGTTAAATGTATAATTAAGTGTGATTTAATCATATGCCTTTGGCAAAATTTTATAGACATAAAGTTATAAATCAGGGGAAAAAAAACCCTCAGGGACATAATCACTGTAGCCATAGAGAAAATCAATTCATTCTTTCATTATTTTGGTAAAGCCCAGCATTCATTCAACAAATGTTTAATAGGTGCTAGCTTTGTTCAAAGCAGCCCACTGGTCACTGTGGAGAATACAAACTTGGTTTAAAAAATGGATCACCTTCAAGAAATTTATGGTTTAACAATTAAGAGCCAATGGGCTTACCAATCTTACTTAAAGATAGGAGTGAAATATTTCTTGTCCAGCAGCATCATAGGCCACTATGCCAGGATTTTGTTTTTTTAATGTGGTTGGAAAAAAATTCTTATAAAGATAACATTTTATTATGGGAGAACTTTGTTATGAAGAGAAGGAAAACTTTACATAAAATGATTAATAGTTAAGCTGCTCTTGAACTGAAAGTTGCTGAAAAGGATTATGGGAAGTAAAAAATTAAGCATGACTTTATGATCTGCAAGTAGCTATGAATGCAGGATTTCTTTTATTTTCATATGAGCAATATTTTTTTTTCAAATAACACTTTCTTAAAAGCAGAAGGCATAACTGACTGCTACACGTGTGCTGACAATATAAACATTTTATCAGTGGTCTAAGTTCCCACACAGGAAGTAGGGGTATGGGAATATTTTCACAGCTTGCCGTTGGCCTTTCAAGAATTGAGAGTTGAAGGTTGCCACAATCATTTGCTTTTCATATTCTGCTTTTTTCATGAAGTGAATAATGCAAGAGTCTGGAAACTAATGCTGAGGTGGGGGTTTTGCCTAGAGATGTGTTTAGATTAGTTACCAAGCTTCCCAGATTGTGGTCATTGAAGGTCACTTGGTTGATAGCTAAAATTTCAATTGGAACCTTGTCATATAATCAGGATTTAAACCCCAGCTGAGACTTTGTCTTTCCTGTGAAAGGGGAGGTTGTTTTATGATTAGCTTCAGAATGTTAAATTAGGTGTTGGCAATTATGAGCCATTTTTGTAGTTTAAATTGCACTATGGAAACACCTGTCCAGAATAGCAAAGGAAAGCATGCTTAAAAAAAAAAAAAAAGTCTGATTCTATTATGCATGAATAGTCCTGCTTTTATTATCAAACCCTAGAAGCCACACTTAACCACTTTTGGGAAAGAATACTTTTTGTATTCTTTAACAGTGATTCTCAAGAACAAGAACCTTATTAAAGATATCTTTTGCATGTGGCAGAGGGAAACGATTTACATAAAGAGCCCATTTCTAAAATAACTGAAATGTTTTCCAATTTATTTTCAATAACTTTTTTTTTTCCCTTCCCGTAGTCCTTACGTTCTTAGAAAAAGTCTGTTGATGACCCATGGAAACTGTGTCCTAAAATGGGCAAGGTTTAACAAATTCTCCTTTATAGCTATAACAAATTATTATAAAGGAGACTCAATACCTTTGAAGAAGAGAATTGAACAAAAAGGTGATTGAGAGGATAGGAAAGAAACTCTGAAAAAATTTCAAAATCACTACAGTTCTTCTGGTCAAAATAATACACCAATTTTTATCCCATCACTCTGGATAGGGGCTTGGCACAGACAAAAAGTAGTGATTTTATATATCATAATATAGTAAACCACCTTCATGCTTTGCAATATTGCCACATGGAGTCATACTAAAACATTCAAACAAAACTTGAACATTATCAAGACCAGATAATACATGATAATATTTTCTACAGGATTAGAAAGTCTATAATAGTACTTTCCCCTAAAAATTCCAGATAGTTGATATTTGCTTGGATTAAAACATAGTAAGTCATTCATATATATATGAATTCATATATACGTGTGTGTGTGTGTATGTATGTGTATGTGTGATATGGACATATAGATTTCTATCCCTGGCTAAGATGAAATAACAAGGACTGAATTCACTCTCCTACCCAAAACAACCAAAGGAGAAGAAGAAGGGGACAAAATATTTGAACTGACAATGGTTTCTAAGACCCTGGACATCAGGAAACAAAGGAAGTGATCCTGGAGAGGTAAGCCCCACAATAGGCCCTAGCATGCTGCTTTGGGAGAGTTCTCAGGCTGCTGAATAGGGGAGGGGACCCAGGAGGAACCTGGCAGAGGGATAAAGTCTGGAGGGACCAAGGCAGCCCAAGTTCACTAGCCATAGGACCAGAGAGGATAGAGATGTATCAAGAAAAAAAAACAGAAGTCTGCAGAGGGTTCCTCTAAAGTTGCATTCAGCATAGTATTGATCAGCACAGGCATGCGAGGAAGCTACCTGAGGCTGGGAAAAATCATCTAGAACGGTGTCTGGTGCTCACATGGGGCCTGGATTGGCACATCTCCCCATCAGCCATACTGGGAAACCTCATAATTCACAGGGTACTGGGTAGCTCAGAGAACACTTTCCTCACTAGTGGGGAATAATTAGTCCTAGTAAACATTACTCTGGTTCTACCTAAAGATTCTTAAAAGCAAGACCTGACAAAGTCAAGCCATTTCCAAGGAACTTAAATATGCCCCAGCACAAAACTCAAGAACATTTATAGGAATACAAAAATAACCAGTATCATATAAGATAAAATCCAAAATGTCTGCAACCAATCAAAGATGATTAGCACAGAAAGAAGCAAGAAAATACAATCCATAATGAATTCAATTGAACTGACCCAGAACTGCTAAAGATGTTAGAATTAACTTATACAGGTATTTAAACAATTAGGATTGTATTCCATAGTTCAAAACGTTAAGTGAGGGCAAAAAAATATTTTAAAAAGACCCAAAGTGAGGGGCGCCTGGGTGACTAAGTCATTAAGCGTCTGCCTTCGGCTCAGGTCATGATCCCACGGTCCTGGGATCGAGCCCCGCATCGGGCTCCCTGCTCTGCAGGAAGCCTGCTTCTCCCTCTCCCACTCCCCCTGCTTGTGTTCTCTCTCTCGTTGTCTCTCTCTCTGTCAAATAAATAAATAAAATCTTAAAAAAAAAAAAAGACCCAAAGTGAATGTCTAGAGATGTTCTCTAGAAAACTACAATGTGTGAGATGAAAAATACGGTTTTACTGCAGATTAGATGCTACAGAAGAAAAGACTAGTGAACTTGGAGACACAGCAATAGAAACTATTCAAAATGAAGCAGAGAGAGACAAGAAAAGACTGGGAAAAAAGTGAACAGAGCATCATCACGTTGTGGCACAATTTATCAATTGGTGAATTTTAAATATATGCAATTTATTTTATGTCAGCTATACTTCAGTAAAGCATTAAAAATATGAAATATCAGTACCCTGAGGAATTTATAAATCAAGAGAGATTTATAAGCAATGTGATACATAGCAGCATAGACTAGTATCATCCTCACAAACACCAATTTAAATTAGCAGTTTGGAGTAATAAATTTATTCACTCAGAACAATTGTTACTAATAAAACTAAAAAGTATTTTTTCCATACAGAGAACATTTTTAGCATCTTATACTTTTTTAATACCTTAAACTTCTCTGCATATGATAACAAATCTAATGTTACTGAAATAACATTTGGAATAACCTCTTTTAACCTTTACAGAGTACATTATCCCAATTCACTTTTTCAACATACAATTAATTTTTTTTAGAGATAAAACTTTTGAGTTGATTTAATTGCCAAAATAACTACCTAGGAAATGGAAATAACCTTCAATTATGAACTAGGATCAAAGAGAGCTTTTTCATTTTTCACATTGTTTCATGAAATGACTTTCAATCCACCCATCACCTTTTAAGTAACTTTGACATAACATTTTATTTTTCATCACTGATAAAATACTTTCCCTTGAATACAGTTTAATGAGACAAACCCTTTGGCCAATTCTAACACAAATAGATTTATGTTTGGGGGGAAAGTGTGACCAGGTGGTAAAACAAAGCTTTCTGGTCTTGATCTTGTTTGAAAGTTTTAAGTTTTATTTGAGTGCTTCCTTCTGACTCCATTTGGCAACATTGCCAGATGTGAAGGTGGTTTCCTAAAGCAAATTTATAAATCAGTGACAAAGGAACATCTCCTAGCATTGATTCATTGATAATGCATGTGTTTCTTACAGGATTAGAAAGCCAAATATATCTCAATCTTAACCCATTCTCAGAAAGCCTTGCTTAATTGTCCCTGAATAAATTAGTTCTTTTTCTTTTTTTTAAGATTTTATTTATTTATTTGATGGAGAGAGAGAGAGCATGAGCAGCAGGGAGGGGCAGAGGGAGAGGGAGAAGCAGGATTCCTGCTGAGCAGGGAGCTTGATGTGGGGCTCAATCCCAGGACCCTAGGATCATGACCTGAGCCGAAGACAGACGCTTAACTGACAGATCCACCCAGGTGCCCCAATTACTTCTGATGGGAGATGAAAGAGGAAAGTGGATCAAGAATGTAGAAGCCGTGGACTATCAGTTAAAGGTACCCATCTCTGAGAAATGTTTTTGGAAGACTAAACAGTCTTATTTTACCATATCTCCTCCATTCTAAGATTTCATCAACTCAACAATACACCATCAATTTAAATACAACTTTCACATTTACACATCCATATAGATGGTAAAATGCATCCCAATTTCAGAAACATTTGAGTCCTTAAATCAAGGAAATGTACTACTTTATCATAAACAATCAGAAATTTAAATTTTTATTATACTTCAAACAAATATATATGAAAAAGCACAACATTAACAACAATTAAATGACAATTGTTAGTAAGAAATTGATTTTGATTCAATTCATCCTTATGGATGAGTTTAATGAAACTTCCAAACCTATTTTTATTGCCCATCTGAATATTTTTTACTTTCAGCTCTTTCCATACATTTAGAAATTTTAGGGACATGGTGAAACAGAAGGAATAAGTTTCTGTGGCCAGGAGAAGTATGGTTATTATTTGGTAGCTTATATTTTCAATTTACTTTTAAATAATTGTTTACTGAAATTTGCTTCTATCTGGCATCTAATTACCCCTCAAGCATTTAGCTGAGGGTTCATCTTAAACTACAGGTTAAAATCTCAGATTGCAGAGGGAAACTACAGGGTGATCTGTTGAGAAAAATAACAGAGATAATAAGACTTAAGATACCTCAAAAGTAGAAATAAAGTATAGGGGCACCTGGGTGGCTCAGATGGTTAAGTGTCTGCCTTTGGCTCAGGTCATGATCCCAGAGACACAGGATCAAGCCCCGCATCAGGCTCCCTGCTCAGTGGGGAGCCTGCTTCTCGCTTTCCTTCTCCTGCTCCCCCTGCTTGTGCTCTCTCACTCTCTCTGTCAAATAAATAAATAAATTCTTTAAAAAAAGAAAGAAAGAAAGAAAGAAAGAAAGAAAGAAAGAAAGAAAGAAAGAAAGAAAGAAAGAAAGAAAGAAAAAGAAAGTATATAAATTGATACCTCTTTCATTAAATCTGCTTTCAATCAACAATCACCTAATCGATAATTATTTGCCAGAACTTAACATATGCAAAATATCTCATTACACTTTAATCAAAGACAGAAACACAACAGAGCACCCGATGACTCAAAAATTGGCAATATGAACGCATTGAACACAAATATTGGAAGTTATTTCCTTACTTAGATAAATGATGTCAATCTCATTGGCTCTGCAGCTAATACCTAGAAAGTAAAAACATTTTAAGCCTAGAGGAGTGAAATGGGGATGTGGGGCTCCCAGGGGCACATGGAAAAGATTGAATCTATAAAGAAGGAGGGTTTGCCTCCATCTGCTAAGGTATCTTAGATATGACTCATTCAGTAGTTAAATGGTGGCCTAGAGTGTGACATAAAACTGAGGGAAAATACTGTCACCCCCCACTATTCATTTTCAGGGTCAAGTGTGCCTGTTATGCCTGTTTTCTCTGTTCATTAAAAGTTCTGTTAATTTTCTTCTCCTGTTTTCTTGCTTGGCTCCCATCAATGCTTCACTACACACTAATTGCAATGCCTATCAACTTCCTTCAAAGTAGCTTGTGCATGTAATCTAGGAGCGAGCGCCTAAATCCTTAATGCTTGCACTGATTTTAAGTTTTCCATTGGTTTACTGTAAGAAAACATACCAGGATTTCAAAAATTGTGGAGGATCTCTATTGGGCTTGAGTTCAAAGGACATGGGTTCCCCTAGTACCTGTTAATTTTTCTTTTCTGTTTGAAACATTTCTTCCAGATTAGTGTATACAAAATTCTCTATTTGTGTGCATTTTTATGGGAAGAAGTTTCATAGCTTGCATCAGGCCCTTATTGATTTTTTTGCCACCCAAAAGGATGAAAAACATGGGTTTAGATACTTTACACACTCAACTAAAATTTATTAAGACTGTAATATTTGCCACATATTCTGCTAAATATTGGGGATCAGCAATGAGTAATAGGTCCTTTCCTGAAGGAATGTATTGGGTCAGACAGACACAGACCGACATAGTAGGGTGCAGCAAATTTTGTGATAAAAGTAGCTGAGGGGCGCCTGCGTGGTACAGTTAAGAATCTGACTCTTGGTTTGGGCTTAGGTCTGATCTCAGGGTCATGAGATCAAGTCCCGTATCTGGCTCCCTGCTCAGCTCAGAGTCTGCTTGAGTTTCTCTCTCCCTCTTCCTCTGCCTCTCCCCCCTTCATGTTCTCTCTTTCTCTCTCTCTCTCTCTCTCTCTCTCTCACTGAAATAAATAAATAAATCTTTTTTTTAAAAAAAAGTAGCTGAATGCTCTTTATGCAAGGGGGAGGGAGAAACTGAGGCTAGGGGAAGATAGGAAAGAGTTCATTCAAATTGGGACATTGTTCCTGGGTCTTAAAGCCCAAGGAGAAGATGAGTTATTATTGCTCCATCTCCTGGATCATTGGTGGATTAACTACCCACAGCTGTTGGCGGTTTAAAGCCCAGTGATCCTAGTCTGTCACCAGGACTTTAAAAGAATGTAGCCTAAACTTTAACTGGTTTCAGAGATTCTACTGACTGATCTCTCTCAAAGTGTCTTTCCCATATCTTAGTATTTTTGAGTTTCCCATGATAATGTTCTGCATGCATTTTGAAATGACTCTGCAGGGGCATTCATCTCAGACCTGCTCATTTTGTCCCAGTGCTCTTGCTCTGCTGCTAATGACATTCAGAAAGTCTCTGTTCTGTTGAGCACACTGGCCTGTCAGTGAACACAGCACTTCCTCTACTTGGGACCAAGGAGTCAAGGTCCTATACATCCCCTCACTTGTTAGGGGGACTGAGCATGGCCACAAGTGGCCAGGAGACTTTGCTACCTTCCAGAAGATGGTTTGCAATATGATGATTTATGACCATTATATTTATAATGGTAATCTGGTGACCAAAAAATATATTTCTCAGGTATATTTGGTCTTCAGCCACAGTTACTGAAAACATTTCAGAGCCATAAAGGTGAAATGGGGGTCTTGTTACAAATGAAGGTGACTTTCAGACCCCACCCAAGGTGGGGGGCTAGTTGTGAGGAGGACTAACCATATGATTAGAGGGTTGGAACTTTCCATCATCCCCAACCTCCCAACCCCCCGGGAAGAAAGAAGAGTTAGAAGTTGAATCAGTCAATGACTAATGATTTAGTCAATCCTGACTATATAATGAAGCCTCCATAAATACCCAAGAGTTCAGTTTTTTGGTCTTCTTTTTTTTTTTTTTTTCATTTTCTTTTTCGGAGAGCCTCCACTCTTGGGGTTCCCAAGCTCCAGAAGATAGAAGACCCTTTGTTCAGGACCTCATCTTGTATATTTTTTCACCTGGCTGCTGATTTGTATTCTGTATCCTATCCTTTAATGAACTGGTAAATTTGTTTCCCTGAGTTCTGTGAATGACTCTGGCAAATTAATGGAACCTAAGGAGGAAGTCACTGGAACATCCAATCTGTAGCCAGTTGGTCAGAAGCACAAGTAACAGCCTGGGGCTTGTGACTGGCATTTGATGTGGAGAGAGGGGGTGGTCTTGTAGGACTGAACTTTTAACCTGTGAAATCTGATGCTATGTCTGAGTAGATAGTGTCAGAATTGACTTAAATTCTTGGACGTCATTTCTAGCATCCAAGAATTGCTTGGTATCTTGTGTGTGGGAAGCACCCCCTCCCCAACACACACATACCTCCCTACACATATTGGAGTCCAGGAACCTTAAAAGATACTTGCTCCAAAAGCTGCCATTTCTCTTTCTGCTACTCCTGCTGCCGACAGCAGAAAGGACGAGCTCTGTGATTATTAGCTCCTTTTCTGCTTCTCTATAACCAGGTATACTGGAGATTATTTGTGTTCCTCCATGTTTCTGTTGCCAGTTCTATATGTACATCCACAACCCTGCTTTCTACTCCTAACCACCTGCACCTGCAGCTTTCTCAGACAACTGTTCTTTGGCTACGGAAGCAGAACTGGAAGTATCTGGAATTTACAAGTCCTCAGTGCTACCACTCTCATCCAGCATGCAGCCAATGACTGGTTGCTGCTGTAAGTAGACATAATTCCAGATCCCTTGCCTCCAGGAAGGACAGTGTCTGAGGTGCATTTTACCCACAGGATCAAGTCCAGGCTTGCACTTCACTTGAAATCATACCTTTCTTTGCTCAGCTTTTCCTGTTCACAAATCCTGCTTTTCCTGTGTCCTTTCCAGTTTCTCCCCAATAAACCACATTCACCCAAATCCTCTCACACTAGAATGCCAGGTCAATCCCACTCCTGGAAGTTGCCAGGCCTGAGAAAGTAAAACTTTTCTCCAGTACTCAGTTCAAAGATGCACCTTATTGCTTACTCCATATTGAAGTTTTCAGGATGTTTGACAATGATCACTTTTTTTTTTTCTCTAGGGGGGAAAAAAATGCTGATATTCTTAGGGCATGGCCTTGCCCCAGGACACCAACAAAATAATCTCAAAAAAGTCAGCTCTTAGTTTTTCTCAAGATCTGGGATATACAGTCTTATACATGGTCATGAAACTTGTTTCAGAGTTTGAGCTAAGGTGAAGGGAAGAAGCTAATTACACAAATACAGCAGAAGGAAAGATTATGGTAAGAATTTCAGTATGGCTGGAGAATAGTATACAGTAGAAGATGAGAGCTCAGATACTGATGGGCTTTACACCCCACTTGAGTTTGACCTTAATCCTATAGACACCAGGGATATTTAAATAGGGTAATGATATGAGGCAAAAAAAATTTTTTTAGTCCAAGTTCTAGTGGACTGAAGGAAATGACATGGGGAGAGGCCTGGATATAGAGATTGGGGAATCAGCTGCATATGGAAATACCATTTGGAATATAAGATACAATTTGGGATAAAGATGGGATTCTAAAGAAAATAAATGGGCGTCAAGGAGAATATCCCTTACATTGAGGAAACAAACCCTACAATGCAATGGGTGGGGCAAAGGGAAAGGAAGAAGGCCAGTACCGCAATAGAAACCAAGAGACAATAGTACCTAGAATCCATGGGAGACATAATATCAAGCATCAGCTTCTACAGAAAAAAATCCAGTAATGTGAGAACAAAATGTGATTTGGCCATTAGAAGGTCATTTGTGGCTAGAGAGAGAACAATCTCAGTAGGGTAATGAGAGAGGAAGCCAGATTGTAGAAATAAGATAAAACATTTTTGAGGGTGAGGGAGACTTGAACACATCAATATAGTCTGGAGGAAGGACTCAGGGAAAAAAAGAAAAAGAAAAAGAAATGTAGAATGTCTATAAAAAGATGACCAAGATCCTAGAGTATGGGGAAGAACGTCAGAGAGAGAGGGCAAAGGGGTACCTTGCTCTGAGACAGGAGGGAAGATGGATAAGGATGGATTCCATGGTCAGGCCAGGGTGCCAGGGAGAAAGGGGAGCTGTTTGTAACAGTCACTCTTTTGTTTGAAGAATCAAGCAGAGTCAACTGCTAGGGGTCAGAGAGATGCAAATGGAATGAGCAGTATGAAGAGGGATGTAAAAAATCTGCACAGTAACAACAAGAAATATAAAAGAACTGTAACCAGATACAAGAGAAATAATTACCCAGTGGTCTGGAGGGCCCGTCGGCTTAGAATAAAGGTGTGGTTGTACTCTTCAGCCCCATTTCCATGAATGTCAATGTTCAGCACAAAGGACAACTAGTAAAGAGAAAGAATGATTATAAAGAAAAAGAATGGGTAGATTAATCTTTGGTTGCATATTGCCATGGGGGTCGTTGGGGTGGATAATGCCTAAAAAAAAGACAAAATAAGAAAGAAATTGAGGGTGCTGGTAAAAGGGCATTTAAGTGATTAAACCACAGTGTTTAGGTTGAGTCAAAAAGGAATTGATAACAAAAGGAAGTTGTCAGGGTCACCTTGAGCCCAGCAAGCTCCAGGGTGGGAGCAGGGGCAGTGGGGTGGTGGAAGTGCAGACCCAGAAGGTGCAGGTCACCAGGGCTCCACTCACGCCTCCAGCTCTGATCCGCCATCATACCAGGGATCTAATCAGGCCTGTGTCTGCCTCCCTCTTGAGTAGACCAGAGATCCCACCTGAACAGCCACCCTACAGGTGCTCCCCACTCCAGGGGGCCCAAAACCCAGACCAGTGTTGTCTCCCGGGACACTGACACAGCAGCCAAGTTTATTGGTGCTGGGGCTCCCACAGTTGGTGTGGCTGGTTCAGGGCCTGGCATTGGAACAGTGTTTGGCAGCTTGATCGCCGGCTCTGCCTGGAATCCATCTCTCAAGCCGCAGCTCTTCTCCTACGCCATCCTGGGCTTTGCCCTGTCTGAGGCCATGGGGCCCTTCTGTTTGATGGGCACCTTCCTCATCCTCTTCGCCATGTAAGGCTCCAGGGTAGTCACTTACCCATCCCCACTGCCTCGACTTCAGGCTGTGCCTGGTGTTAGAGTGTACTAAGACTTCCCATTAAACACAAGCTCTCTCTTAAAAAGAAGAAAAAAGAAGAAAAAACGAAATGGTCAGATCTGGGAACCAGGAGGACATTTCAGGCAAGAAGAAAAGAATAAAGAAAGCTCCAGAAGCAGGATAAGCCTTCATAAAGTGTAATGACAGTGAAGAGAGGCCCCTTGAAAGCAGAGAATGTGTGCTGGGGATTGGAGGTGGACAGCTGGTGGGCTTTGAAAGCCCAGTGGAGCTTAGAAGCTAACTGCATGCACACGGGGGAGTACATCCAAGTTAATCTTTGAAAAAGATGAGAATGTGAGGCTTAATAGAAGGTGAGACATAGAGAATGTTGGCAAGAAGCGGCAGAGATGATACCCATATTCCTGGCCTCTTGCCCTGAAAACTAGAAGGATAAAAACATCCTTGACAAAGTGGAATACGTAAGCAAGAAAACAGGTCTAAGTAAAGAGGGAGAAGGATTTAATGTTAGATACGATGAAACATTTAAGTAGAAATATACTCTAGGCTACTGGAAATACACATCTTAAAATATAAGCTGAAATAATATTGCGGTCAGGCCTGGGGTGTTCTGGTTTTAGATCTCAGCAACCACTGGTATTACGTATGAACCCGCTGTCACTAAAAGAAACTCCCCCATACCATCAAGTTTTCCCCAATAATTTCCAAGTCAAAATCTGTGTGGTGCTCATCTGGAATAATTTTTTTTTTAAAGCTAGCATGTAGATACAGAGAGCACTAAATCACAGGTGGAGTTCAGTAGAGTTATTCTTGCAAAATAATTTGATCTCAAAATTGATAAACCCAGAATCACGCTTTTTGGAGCTGGAGAGTGATTCACATACCTAGGGTGGTGGGAGGATGAGAGTGTGGAGCAGGAGAACAGGGCCTTGCCAGGCTTAGGAAATTCATCAAGTACCAGCATAAATCACAGTCCACCTCGGCCTGGGGGAGTTACGATAATTCTGTCTATGGATGAGCATATTAGTTTTAACCATTAGCATACTTAAAACTCAAGACAATGAAAATGACTTAAGAAAAAATATATATCCGAAGGGGCTGATGGAGTTAATCCTCCTTCAGAAACCTGGATTTTATTTTTCTTTTTAAAGCAAGATCATGCTCATCATATTGCAAAATAACTTATTCATCATAAGTACATATGTATTAGTAATTTATGGCTTACAAATATTGTCTCTGGGGCTCTTTTCTTATCGATAGTGCTGTGTAAATTGCCTTTATTAAGCCAAGTCCATGAGATGTTATCTTCTAATTCTGAGGTTAATGCAAGAACATGTAGGTTTGCCCCCTTGATCCTATTAAACAATATTTCCTTCTTTCTATCTCAAATTTTATTTTCTTTTCCTACATGAGTATCATCATTTCGGCATAGCCCACTTTTATATTTCATAAGAGTAAAAGAAGACTGTTTTAAACATTTTTTTTTAAGATTTTATTTATTTATTTGAGACAGAGAGAATGAGAGACAGAGAGCATGAGAGGGAGGAGGGTCCGAGGGAGAAGCAGACTCCCCGCCGAGCAGGGAGCCCGATGCGGGACTCGATCCCAGGACTCCAGGATCATGACCTGAGCCGAAGGCAGTCGCTTAACCGAATGAGCCACCCAGGTGCCCCGTTTTGTTTTTTAAGATTTTATTTATTTATTTGAGAGAGAGAGAATGAGAGACAGAGAGCGTGAGAGGGAGGAGGGTCAGAGGGAGAAGCAGACTCCCTGCCGAGCAGGGAGCCCGATGCGGGACTCCATCCAGGGACTCCAGGATCATGACCTGAGCCGAAGGCAGTCGCTTAACCAACTGAGCCACCCAGGCGCCCAAGAAGACTGTTTTTTTCAGATGAGAATAAGACACGAGTTTAGCACACTGTTCAATCTTGCATTGTTCCTGCTGTTCAAAGTGCGTGTGTGATATCTTGTCCCAAAGGACATGCAGTGGTTATCCAACGTGGTAGGTGTAATTTATCAGCCCCCCCTCCACCAAGTATTTGAAAAAACAATTCTATCCACAGTCCAATAAAATCCCTATTCATCACCAAGTGTGTATCCATCCCGCCAGTGACTGACCAAGCACAGGTGGTGCTCGCTAGGACTTAGAAATGAAATGCTTTCCCCAGAGCGAACAGCTTCTTACAAAAATATTCAGGGTACAGTGTGTTCCTGGCATGTAGCACCTGTTACCCACTCGTTTAAATGTCTCATGAAGGGGACAGAGAAAAAATAGTTTCTCCCTGTCTCTGGGAACATACATAAATTTAGCATATAATTCTTTTTTGGCCAAGGAAAAGTTTGAATTACCTTAAGAAAGGCCATAGGATATAATTTCTTGAAGATGCTCTTCACGTTATAATTTAATTACATAATAGGACTGAGAGGCAATGGTGGGCAGGAGAAAGAAGAGGAAAAAACAGAGACAAAAGAAATGAAAAATAAAATGGAAAGCAATGTTATAAATCCAGACATGAACTCGGGATGAAAAACAAAACTCATCAATTTATCCTTACTGCTATTATTTGCATTATGTCAAAGTGTTTGGTCCTCTGTCTCTATTTGATTATGAAACATGTACGATTCAGGCAACTGCTTTATAAATATTGAAAAACCACTCTCTATGTATGAAAATGCTATTGACCAACTTTCTTTAGGAGGTAAACTGAGTTTGTATTATTTTTCCTACATTTTGAGATAAACTCAGTCTAAATAGGCAATCTGAATGTTGTTTCCCATGAGACAACCAGTCTTGATCTCCTTAACATCATAAACAAAAATACATTGGTCTAACATTATTTTATTCGGCATCATCATGACATTGCTGAAAACATAGGAAAACGAGAATGACTTTGGAAACCAAGTCTTGGTTTCGGTTGTACCATACTCTTAAATGAGCGTTGCTTACTACAAAATGCACATCGAAGTGAATACTCTCAAAGTATGTGTGCATGGGTTGTGCATGTGGACACGAGTATGTGCGCTCACAGGGACATGCACACATACCCCACCACGTTCAGACAAAGCCATGGATGTTAAGCACCTGACCTCTTCGGCTGTTCATGACTGTACTGAAATGAAACACCTGTCTGCACGCTTTGGACTACTGTAACTTTTAGAGCACTGTTTATTAATAGCCACCCTGTGAGTAGTCCTCCAGCCTTGTGAGGCCACTTTCAGAATTGCAAACATACTCATAAGAAGGGAATTCAAGGTCAGCAGTCTGTGGTAAGCAAGTCCTATATTTATAAAGTCGCTAGAAATGGATAACTTATCATTCTTGCTCTCCATGTTTGCTGGGCTCAGGACCAGCCGCTATTTTCACAAAATCTTTTTTTAACGCAGAGATGAACATCTAACGTGCATCTGGGGCTCCAGCTCACCCTGAGGGTCTGCGACTTTAGTCATTGGCTAAGGACTAACACTTCGGAATCGGTCCTACCTTCTCTTCTGGCCAGGCTGGCTCACCTCAGCAGCAGGTGCAAAGTACAGAGCAGCATCCAGCCTCAGAACTCATCATTGTCCCTGCAGCTCTGTTCAGGAAGTAGGAGAATGGGAAGTGATTAGAAACATGTATCTTTGTTGTTGTATATTTGTATGTGTGTGTTTTCATGTTGCAATTTAGAAAAAAATGGGTTTTTTGGCTTTTCATCAAAATTGAGTGAGGGCTTCTGCTTAGTTTTGAACTCTGACCACCTCTTATAAGACGCCTTCAAATACAAAGATTCCTTGTTTTTGTTTTGTTTTGTTTTGTTTTGTTTTAAGCAATGGGGATTTTGCACAATGCTGAGTATGTAGTTATTGTATGATATGGGCAAACAAAAGACTCATGCGCAGAATTATGAACAAATCCAGAAAAAATCAATGATAAAAATAAAAACTATAGAAATCATAAAATGAATGTAGCCAGCCACAGGTGAAGCTCTTCCCAGAAATAAGTCAAATAAATAATGGGAATCTCTTTCATTTCATCCAGAAACCAGGTACTTTCTTGAGAGCTCATTAAAAGTACATAAATTTAAAATGTAACAAATATGGGGCACCTGGATGGCTGTTGGTTAAGCGTCTGCCTTCGGCTCAGGTCATGATCCCAGGGTCCTGGGATCGAGCCCCACGGCGGGCTCCCCACTCGGCGGGAAGCCTGCTACTCCCTCTCCCACTCTCCCTGCTTGTGTTCCCTCTCTAGCTGTCTCTCTCTCTCTGTGTCAAATAAATAAATAAAATCTTTAAAAAAAATTTTTTAAAAATTAAAAATAAAATGTAACAAGTATCTGACAAAGAATAATGAGGTAATAATAATAATAAATAAGCCATAGTACTATACATGATACAGAGTAGGCACTGAATGTTTGTTCCCTTCTCACCCAAATAATTATAAAATGTATTGTTTTGATGATAGATATCAGTAGTCTGCATGAAGAATAGAGAAAAAGGAAATCTTTCTGTGTCTTACCAGAACTATCCAATGGTGAAATTTGCCTATCTGCCCCATGTAAGCATACTGTTTATCTTGGCAGGCACTTACTTATAGGGGAACCTGGCATTAGTGCAGGATAATGTGATAACATTAACCAGAAAGATTATTTAACTTTCTCTACATTGACTCAATACCCACCAAATATTTAGACATTAGTTTTTTCTTGACTTTCCTAGTAGGACAAGTTTGCTTTTGGCAAACAATAGAAATATTCTAATTTACTTTACAATAATTTTGCCAAGTACCAAATAATAGTTATTCTGTTTATTTTTTTAATTAACATATAATGAATTATTTGTTTCAGGGGTACCGGTCTGTGATTCATCAGTGTTACATAATGCCCAGTGCTCATTACAACACAAACCTTCCCCAGTGTCCACCACCCAGTTATCACATCCCCCCACCATCCCTCCCCTCCAGCAGTCCTCAGTTTATTTCCTATGATTAAGAGTCTCTTATGGTTTGTCTCCCTCTCTGGTTCTGTCTTGTGTCTGTTTAAAAATAGATTTTGATAAGTTTTATAATAAAGAGAATGGATCCCTCAAAATTTGTGATTTTGAGTTGGCGGAATCAAGACATTTTCATCCCGTCTCCTCTCAAAATCCAACCCCCTAAAATCCATGAAAACAAAAACAAAAACTAAATAGATTAAAACAAGCAAATTGAGTATCTTTTTAAAAAATCAGTAGATATCTGTAACCCCAAGCCATCATGCTTGAAGACTGAAGTAAATAGAGGAATATCTTAGAGGAGTGGAAGGAATAAAATCTTGCATGTGGATTTACGAACACATTTGGCCCTAACAACCCCAGAAAGCCTTGGGAGTTGGAATTACCAAGAATAATTTGAAGCGATCGAGGAGAGTATTTGAAAAAACACCTAGGGAGCAATTAGCCCCACATCTCTGGTCCCCACTCCCTCTGAGTACCTTCAGATGACTAACCCCACTTCCAACATCCTGCAGCTTGGGGCACAGTAAGGTACAGCAAGGTACCATACTGTGGGAAAAGTGGAATTAAGCTAAAGTTTGGTTACTAAACTGTGGATCTGAGGCTTCCCTTTTCGCCAAATTCCAGAAAACTGGTAGCCATGTTAATTCCTGCTGGTAGGTGTAACAGAAAATATACTGTACTGCACAGCTTCCCAGAAAACCCCAGTAGGAATACAGGCGTTGGGGGTTTTACAACGTAGAAGCTGGCCAGTCAGTCATGGTAAACACAGAAGGTTCAGCAGTGCAGAAACACAGCCCACACCCACGGAACTTCCTATTCAATTTTTAGGGCCTTGATCTTAATTAGAAACAAAACCAAAGAACTGAAAGCTTCTAAAATTAAAATGAGAAAAGAATCAAAACAAATTCAGGGAGCAAAAAAACACTGTACTTAATATCCTTGGAGAGATAAGAGGAGTATTGAACCCGTGGAACAAAACCAACATGCATAAAAAGAAACATTCATGGAAAAAGGAATAGATATTACAGCATAAAAAGATAATCGCCTGAATAAAAATTCAACAAAAAAAAATGGAAGATCAAAAATACAAAGAGATAACCAGTAGGAGTGAAAAGATAAAAGAAAAATAATTAAGCAAAGAGGCCCAACATCTGACTAACAGGAGTTCCATAGAGAAAACCAGAAAATTCCCATCTCTGAAGGATGTAAGTCTCCATTTTGAAAAGATCTACTATCAAGTGCCCGAAGCTATACATGAAAAAGGGGAGGAATAAAGAAGAGACCCTCCAGAGTAAAAGGAGGGTACACACAAAATACCAGGGATAAAAATTGCTTTTTCTTTCTAAAAGCAACATAGAATGCTAGAGGATAGCAGCATGATGAATTTCAAATTTTTTTAAAGATTGATTTATTTATTTTAGAGAGAGAGAGATCACACACTCAAGTGGGGAGAGGGACAGAGGGTGAGAATTTTCAAGCAGACTCCCCGCTGAGCGAAGAGCCCCACTTGGGACTTGATCTCATGACCCTGAGATCATGACCTGAGCCAAAACCAAGAGTCAGATGCTTAACCCATTGAGCCACCCAGGCGTCCCTCAAATTTTTAATGTGTATGATATCTAATGTAGTAGTCTCCATCCAAACACACTATCACCCATATATAATATTAAAAATGACATAAGAAGGGGGCGGAGCAAGATGGCGGAGGAGTAGGAGACCTGGATTTCGTCTCCTCTCAGGAATTCAGCTGGATAGGGATCAAACCATTCTGAACACCTACAAACTCAACAGGAGATCGAAGAAGAGAAGAGCAACAACTCTCTCATCAGAAAAGCGACCACTTTCTGGAAGGTAGGACGTGCGGAGAAGTGAATCCGAAGCGATATTCGGAAGGATAGACGGCGGGGGAGGAGCCTCCATTGGCCGCTTCTGGCAAGTGATAGAGCCGCGAAGCACAGAATCGGAACTTTTACAAGTCTGTTCCGCCGAGGGACGTCCCTCTGGTGGCTAAGCGGGGGGTGGAAGCCTCCGGGACAGTGTGGTCTCAGGACCCTCGGGGTCACAGAAAGACCGGGGGTGCCTGAGTGTGGCAGAGCTCCCAGGTATCGGAGCGGGGAAGCCGGCTGCAGAGGCGGAGCCCAGGCGCGGGCTCTCAGCTCGGGGTGGCCATAAACCGTGATCCGCGGCACAGTCGGGCCCCTGCTCCTCCAGCAGGGACCCCACAAGCGGCAGATCCGGGGAGACTCACCTTCCTCCCCCGGGAGGAGCCGCGCGGGAGGGCACCGCAGGGATCTGCTGGGTTCGGAGACTCCACCCGGGGTCGGGTGCCAGAGATAGAGGCGCGGTCGCAGGCCGGGTGAGCACAGAGTGTAGCCGGAGACCGGGGAGACGGGAGTGACTGACGGCTTTTCTCTGGGGGCGCACTGAGGAGCGGGGCCCCGAGTTCTTGGCTCCTCCGGAGCGGAGATTGGGGGGCCGCCATTTTCACTCTCCGCCTCCAAAGCTGGACGGAAAGCTCGCTGGGAACAAAAGCCCCGGAGAGCAAACCCGAGCAGATTACTTAGCCGGAGGGGGCAAGGGCGGGGCAATTCCGCCCCCGGCAGAGACATTTGGAAACCACGGCAACAGGCCCCTCCCCAGAAGATCAGCGAGAACAGCCGGCCAAGACCAAGTTTACCGATCAATGAGAACGGCAGAACTCCAGCGCTAGGGGAATACTGCACATAGAATTCATGGCTTTTTTCCCATGATTCTTTAGTCTTTTAAAGTTAATTTTTTTAACTGTCTTTTTGTCTTACTATTTCTTTTTGAATTCTTCTTTTTCCCTTTTTCAACCAACATCTTATCAATCCCCTTTTTAAAAAAAAAAAATTTATTTTTCATTTTTAGAGTCATATTCTATCCCTTCATAGTAGTTACCCATATTTTTGGCTTATATACATAAGTTGTTCTCTCTTTAAAATTTTGAGATAGTTTCTTCTAACAGATTAAAATATACCCTAAATCTCTAGTATATGGTGCTTTCTATTCCCCTGCCTGATCACATCCTCTCCCTTTTTTTTTTCTCTTTTTCTTTTTTCTTTTTTTAAATCCTCTTCTTTCTTTTTTCAAACAACTTCTTATCAATTCCTTTTATAACATTTTTTATAATTTCCATTTTTACAGTCATATTCCATCCCTTCATCATATCAACCCTTATTTTTGTACATATATAAGTTTTTCTTTCTTTAAAATTTTGGGAGGCACTTTCTTCTAAAAGACCAAAATACACCCCAAATCTAGTGTGTGGCACTGATCTATATACCATATAGATCATATTTGATCATATTCTGGTTTTCCTTTTGTTGTTGTTGTTTCATTTTGTTTGTTTTTGTTTTTATCTTTATCTTTTTTTTTTTTCTTTTTCTTTTTTCTCTCTTTCCCTTTCTTATCCCACTGCTTTAGGTCTTTTCTGATTTGTTTAGAGTATATTTTCTGGGGACGTGGTTATTCTGCTAGCATTTTGTTCTCTCATTAATCTATTCTCCTCTGCACAAAATGACAAGACGGAAAAAATCACCGCAACAAAAAGAACAAGAGGTAGTACCGACTGCCAGGGACCTACTCAATACGGACATTAGTACGATGTCAGATCTAGAGTTCAGAATCATCACTTTAAAGATACTAGCTGGGCTTGAAAAAAATATGGAAGTTATTAGAGAAACGCTTTCTGGAGAAGTAAAAGAGCTAAAATGCAACCAAGTAGAAATCAAAAAGGCTATTAATGAGGTGCAATCAAAAATGGGGGCGCTAACTGCTAGAATAAATGAGGCAGAAGAGAGAATCAGTAATATAGAAGATGAAATGATGGAAAATAAAGAAGCTGAGAAAAAGAGAGATAAACAGCTACTGGATCACGAGGGCAGAATTCGAGAGATAAGCGATACCATAAGACGAAACAACATTAGAATAGTTGGGATCCCAGAAGAAGAAGAAAGAGAGAGAGGGCCAAAAGGTATAATGGAGCAAATTATAGCAGAGAACTTCCCTAATTTGGGGAAAGAAACAGGCATGAAAATCCAGGAAGCACAGAGAACCCCTCTCAAAATCAATAAAAATAGGTCAACTCCCCGACATCTAATAGTAAAACTTATGAGTCTCATAGACAAAGAGAAAATCCTGAAAGCAGCTCGGGAGAAGAGACATGTAACCTACAATGGTAGAAACATTAGATTGGCAACAGACCTATCCACAGAGACCTGGCAGGCCAGAAAGGACTGGCAGGATATATTCAGAGCACTAAATGAGAAAAATATGCAGCCAAGAATACTCTATCCAGCTAGGCTGTCATTGAAAATTGAAGGAGAGATAAAAAGCTTCCAGGACAAACAAAAACTAAAGGAATTTGCAAACACAAAACCAGCCCTACAAGAAATCTTGAAAGGGGTCCTCTAAGCAAAGAGAGACCCTAAAAGCAACATAGACCAGAAAGGAACACAGACAATATATGGTAACAGTCACCTTACAGGCAATACAATGGCACTAAATTCCTATCTTTCAATAGTTACCCTGAATGTAAATGGGCTAAACGCCCCAATCAAAAGACACAGGCTAACAGACTGGATTAAAAAACAAGACCCATCGATATGCTGTCTGCAAGAGACTCATTTTAGAACCAAAGACACCCCCAGATTGAAAGTGAAGGGGTGGAAAACCATTTACCATGCTAATGGACACCAAAAGAAAGCTGGGGTGGCAATCTTTATATCAGACAAATTAAATTTTAAACCAAAGACTGTAATAAGAGATGAGGAAGGACACTATATCATACTTAAAGGATCTATCCAATAAGAAGATCTAACAATTGTAAATATCTATGCCCCTAACATGGGAGCAGCCAATTACATAAGGCAATTAATAACAAAAGCAAAGAAACACATCGACAACAATACAATAATAGTGGGGGACTTTAACACCCCCCTCACTGAAATGGAAAGATCGTGTAAGCAAAAGATCAACAAGGAAATAAAGACTTTAAATGACATACTGAACCAAAAGGACTTCACAGACATATTCAGAACATTCCACCCCAAAGCAATGGAATACACATTCTTCTCTAGTGCCCATGGAACATTCTCCAGAATAGATCACATCCTAGGTCATAAATCAGGTCTCAACCAGTACCAAAAGATTGGGATCATTCCCTGCCTATTTTCAGACCACAATGCTTTGAAACTAGAACTCAATCACAAGAGGAAAATCGGAAAGAACTCAAATACATGGAGGCTAAGGAGCATCCTACTGAAGAATGAATGGGTCAACCAAGAAATTAAAGAAGAATTAAAAAAATACATGGAAACCAATGAAAATGAAAACACAACTGTTCAAAATCTTTGGGATGCAGCAAAGGCAGTCCTAAGAGGAAAGTATATAGCAATACAAGCCTTTCTCAAGAAACAAGAAAGGTCTCAAGTACACAACCTAACCCTACACCTAAAGGACCTGGAGAAAGAACAGCAAATAAAGCCTAAACCCAGCAGGAGAAGAGAAATCATAAAGATCAGAGCAGAAATCAATGAAATAGAAACCAAAAGAACAGTAGAACAGATCAACGAAACTAGGAGCTGGTTCTTTGAAAGAATTAACAAGATTGATAAACCCCTGGCCAGACTTAATCAAAAAGAGAAGAGAAATGACCCAAATCAACAAAATCATGAATGAAAGAGGAGAGATCACAACCAACACCAAAGAAATACAAACAATTATAAGAACCTATTATGAGCAACGCTATGCCAGCAAATTAGATAACCTGGAAAAGATGGATGCATTCCTAGAGATGTATCAACTACCAAAACTGAACCAGGATGAAATAGAAAACCTGAACAGACCTATAACCACCAAGGAAATTGAAGCAGTCATCAAAAATCTCCCAAAAAACAAAAGCCCAGGGCCAGATGGCTTCCCAGGGGAATTCTACCAAACATTTAAAGAAGAATTAATACCTATTCTTCTGAAACTGTTCCAAAAAATAGAAATGGAAGGAAAACTTCCAAACTCATTTTATGAGGCCAGCATTACCTTGATCCCAAAACCAGACAAAGACCCCATCAAAAAGGAGAATTACAGACCAATATCCCTGATGAACATGGATGCAAAAATTCTCACCAAAATACTAGCCAATAGGATCCAACAGTACATTAAAAGGATTATTCACCATGACCAAGTGGGATTTATCCCTGGGCTGCAAGGTTGGATAAACATCCGCAAATCAATCAATGTGATACAATACATTAACAAAAGAAAGAACAAGAATCATATGATCCTCTCAATAGATGCAGAAAAAGCTTTTGACAAAGTACAGCATCCTTTCTTGATCAAAACTCTTCAGAGTATAGGGATAGAGGGTACATACCTCAATATCAAAAAGCCATCTATGAAAAACCTACAGCAAATATTATTCTCAATGGGGAAAAACTGAGCTTTCCCCCTAAGGTCAGGAACGCGGCAAGGATGTCCACTATCACCACTGCTATTCAACATAGTATTGGAAGTCCTAGCCACAGCAATCAGACAACAAAAAGAAATCAAAGGCATCCAAATTGGCAAAGAAGAAGTCAAACTCTCACTCTTTGCAGATGATATGATACTTTATGTGGAAAACCCAAAAGACTCCACCCCAAAACTGCTAGAACTCATACAGGAATTCAGTAAAGTGGCAGGATATAAAATCAGTGCACAGAAGTCAGTGGCTTTCCTATACACCAACAACAAGACAGAAGAAAGAGAAATTAAGGAATCCATCCCATTTACAATTGCACCCAAAACCATAAGATACCTAGGAATAAATCTAACCAAAGACACAAAGGATCTATACTCAGAAAACTATAAAATACTCATGAAAGAAATTGAGGAAGACACAAAGAAATGGAAAAACGTTCCATGCTCATGGATTGGAAGAACAAATATTGTGAAGATGTCAATGCTACCTAGAGCAATCTACACATTCAATGCAATCCCCATCAAAATACCATCCACTTTTTTCAAAGAAATGGAACAAATAATCCTAAAATTTGTATGGAACCAGAAAAGACCCCGCATAGCCAGAGGAATATTGAAAAAGAAAAGCAAAGCCGGCGGCATCACAATTCCGGACTTCCAGCTCTATTACAAAGCTGTCATCATCAAGACGGCATGGTACTGGCACAAAAACAGACACATAGATCAATGGAACAGAATAGAGAGCCCAGAAATGGACCCTCAACTCTATGGTCAACTAATCTTCGACAAAGCAGGAAAGACTATCCAATGGAACAAAGACAGTCTCTTCAACAAATGGTGTTGGGAAAATTGGATAGCCACATGCAGAAGAATGAAACTGGACCATTTCCTTACACCACACACAAAAATAGACTCCAAATGGTTGAAAGACCTCAATGTGAGACAGGAGTCCATCAAAATCCTAAAGGAGAACACAGGCAGCAACCTCTTTGACCTCAGCCAAAGCAACTTCTTCCTAGAAACATCGCCAAAGGCAAGGGAAGCTAGGGCAAAAATGAACTATTGGGACTTCATCAAGATAAAAAGCTTTTGCAAAGCAAAGGAAACAGTCAACAAAACCAAAAGACAACCGACAGAATGGGAGAAGATATTTGCAAATGACATATCAGATAAAGGGCTAGTACCCAAAATCTATAAAGAACTCATCAAACTCAACACCCAAAGAACAAAGAATCCAATCAAGAAATGGGCAGAAGACATGAACAGACATTTTTCCAAAGAAGACATCCAAATGGCTAACAGACACATGAAAAAGTGCTCAATATCGCTCAGCATCAGGGAAATCCAAATCAAAACCTCAATGAGATACCACC
This sequence comes from Mirounga leonina, assembly GCF_011800145.1. NCBI lineage: Eukaryota > Metazoa > Chordata > Mammalia > Carnivora > Phocidae > Mirounga > Mirounga leonina. The sequence goes on from NW_023270431.1 coordinate 1,562,164, forward strand.
TCACACCAGTCAGAATGGCTAAAATTAACAAGTCAGGAAATGACAGATGTTGGCGGGGATGCGGAGAACGGGGAACCCTCCTACACTGTTGGTGGGAATGCAAGCTGGTGCAGCCACTCTGGAAAACTGTATGGAGATTCCTCAAAAAGTTGAAAATAGAGCTACCATATGATCCAGCAATTGCACTACTGGGTATTTACCCCAAAGATACAAAAGTAGGGATCCGAAGGGGTACGTGCACCCCGATGTTTATAGCAGCAATGTCCACAATAGCCAAACTGTGGAAAGAGCCAAGATGTCCATCGACAGATGAATGGATAAAGAAGATGTGGTATATATATACAATGGAATATTATGCAGCCATCAAAAGGAATGAGATCTTGCCATTTGCAACGACGTGGATGGAACTGGAGGGTATTATGTTGAGTGAAATAAGTCAAAAAGAGAAAGACATGTATCATATGATCTCACTGATATGAGGAATTCTTAATCGCAGGAATCAAACTGAGGGTTGTTGGAGTGGGGGGTGGGGTGGGAGGGATGGGGTGACTGGGTGATAGACACTGGGGAGGGTATGTGCTCTGGTAAGCGCTGTGAATTGTGCAAGACTGTTGAATCTCAGATCTGTACCTCTGAAACAAATAATGCAATGTATGCTAAGAAAAAAAAAAGAAGAAGAAGAAGAAGGTAGCGGGAGGGGAAGAATGAAGCGGGGGAAATCAGAGGGGTAGACGAACCATGAGAGACGATGGACTCTGAAAAACAAAGGGGGTGGGAGGATGGGTTAGCCTGGTGGTGGGTATTGAGGGGGGCACATTCTGCATGGAGCACTGGGTGTTGTGCACAAACAATGAATAATGGAACACTTCATCTAAAACTAATGATGTAATGTATGGGGATTAACATAAGAATAAAAAAAAAATTTAAAAAAAAATGACATAAGGATTTTAAGAAACACTGTGTCTCAAAAAAATTCATCTTTCATACTCTGTTTCTCCAGAGGCTAATGGTAGAGTCCATCTATAACCAGGGATAAACAGAGAAGGTGGAAGACCCATAATCAGGAAACCAGTCCAGAATGGAGACATCAAAAATGGAGAGGAGTGAAAGGAATTCTCCAAAGACAGCAGAGTATCCAAGATGACAGCTGGGCAGAAGCCTGCTCACAGAGTAGAGCCATTCCAGACTGGACAGAAGAACCCAGGAGAGAAGTTTCCAGTGGAAATAAAGATGAAAAAGAAATTGATAGATTAACAGATTTGGCTACATGGGGATTTGAATGAGGCAATATTTTACATAGCTACTAGAAGGTATATGATGACTTAGCTATAATTTCAAGATAAACTAAGAAAACAGGAGAAAAAAAGTTATTAATTCCGGGGAAAAATTCTATAGGAATGCAGTATAAATACAGCATGCCACTTGGCTCAACAATGAATAGTGTTTGCATTAGTCACGCTAATGATGTGGCTTTACCACCAAACTGTGAGAGAGTTGGATAATGTTTAAAGTTAATAATCAGGGGCACCTAGGTGGCTCAGTTGGTTAAGCATCTGCCTTCGACTCCAGTCATGATCCCAGGGTCCTGGGATCAAGCCCGAGTTGGGCCCCCTGCTCTGCTGGGAGCCTGCTTCTCCCTCTGCCTCTGCTTCTCCCTCTCCCTCTGCTGCTCCTCCTGCTTCTGCTCACTTGCTCTCTTTCTCTCTCTCTGTCAAATAAATAAATAAAATCTTTAAAAAAAATAAAGTTACTAATCAAAATCAAGCAATATTGTATACTATTTAGAAAGAAAGATTTGAGTACCAGAAGAGCTAAGAAAGGTGGCATTTCTTATCTCCAAAGGAAGATCTCTGTGGTGAATAAGCTCGTGGTTAGGGGAAAGACAGACGCTGCTATAAGCTTTTCAGCAATAGTTTACTTTGAAAACATAGAATCAAATTAAAATTACATTTTTAAAAAAAGGTTATGGCCCCAGCAAAACCAACTAATAAAAACTGATTTCGAAACACGCAGTCAAGACACAGACTCTGAGCCCCACCAAAATACAGATGCTACAGGTGCACCAAAATATAGAAGTATACCTGGAAACAGCCCATTAGCGCCTCCTCCATTTATCTGGAATTTGTCGTTGTTGTTATGCATTCACCATATCACTGAAGGTGAGGTAGGGAATGAACTAGAAAATGTCCTTGCCCTCATGCAGTGTATATCTCGTCTAGAAGAGATTAGATATAAAACATCAGTTCTAATTCAAGGAGGGAAAGGGAGAGAGAGTTCTTGAAGGAATCCAAGGGCCTGATGGAACAAAGGAGCTTGGATGCAAAACACTTTCAAGTTCCAAATAATCCCTTCATGTTGAACATGTTTTAAAAATGAGTCATATAGAAATATCCAAGTTTTTGGAGAAAAGTTGTATGTTTTTAAATATACCATATCAATTCCATGGTAACTGCACTGGGGAAGGAAAGAACGCATGCTGTTTCTGAAAAATTGGACATGAAGTTCAAACACTTTTGTGTCAAACACTGTGGGACAACTTTTCCTCAACCTTAGCCCTAACCGTAATTGCATTCTCTTTTGGGAGAAAAAAGAGAACCACCAAAAGTCCTAATGTGTCAACTGAGGAAGGCTGTTATTTTTCAAAACCCATGCCAAAGTTATATTTAACACCGCATCCTATTATATTAACAAAATGAATTGAAATTCACTGTGCACACCCATGAACAGAGTACTTCTGTTCCCAAGTTCTCTATCTGCTGAAAGCATCTGAGCTTTAATCAACACTAGCATCTTACATTACCTTTCACTTGTGTACATAATGCAACCATGGTGGTATGGCAAAACTGTTCCTGCAGAATTTTCATTTCACTTTTTATTCATTTATTGAACAGTTATGGACTACCACAATGTATCAGGCACTGTTCATAGGCTGGAGATATATGATAACCAGTACAAAACTCACATTCAAAGATGAAGAAATAAAGAATCCACAAATCAGTAAGTGAATATCCTCAAAATCTTCAAACAGAGATAACTGCTATAAATAAAATACAACACAGAGAATGAAGGTGCTGATTTAAATGGAGTGGGTCAAGAATATACTCAGAGCAGTGGATAACCCATAGCATCCCTTGGCCTGGTAACATGTCTGACAGGTTCCTTGCCCTTGGCCAGAGAATTTCCTTTTTTTTTTTCTAATCACCCAGTAAGCAGTTTTGTTTTTTTTTTAAGATTTTATTTATTTATTTGAGAGAGAATGAGATAGAGAGAGAGAGCATGAGAGGGGGGAGGGTCAATGGGAGAAGCAGACTCCCTGCTGAGCAAGGAGCCCGACGCGGGACTCGATCCTGGGACTCCAGGATCATGACCTGAGCCGAAGGCAGTCGCTTAACCAACTGAGCCACCCAGGCACCCACCTAGTAAGCAGTTTGACGAATTATCATCTTATTCCCATGTCCAACATCCAAAGCATTTCTTGGCCTGTTCTCTGGACTTTCTCCTCTGAGAATGTGAATAGCTGACTCTCCATTTGCTTTCATCTAGACCTTATTTTTCCATATTCTTTACCGAGACGGCAACCTCCTGATTCTTGACCCAGCTCACAAGTGATAGGATTCTTGCAAAATCCCTTTTGGAACTCAGTTCCTTTTGGGCTGGAATTCTATCTCTGTATGGCTACGAACAACTGCACTCTGAATGGGGGTCTGATAGTTTTCTCACTGCCGAGTGGATGGGAGGGTTTTTCTTTGTTGTTGTTGTTGTTGTTTGTTTTGTTTGTTTTTGACTGCTTTCCTTTGCTGGTTCTGAATACTCTTCAAACTTCCCATGTGGTATTCAGCCCTTTCTAGCATACAGCGTGATAGGACTTCAAGTCTTCTTGGACTTCCAATCCTCAAGGGACTTGAAAGCATTTGAAAATCCATTTTACTAGCAAAATGAATTTTACTTTATTCTTGTGGGTTTTCACATAGTTATGCTAAGTTTAATTAAAAGCGAAGAAATCCTAAAGAATGAGTTGTGCCAGTTAATTTTATGTCTTTATACAAATACCATAACCTAAGAAGTAGCTGGTTTCTACAATGTGAGAAAATGGGAGCTCAGTGTAAATAATTTTTGACATAAACGATGCTAAATGAAAAAGGCAGTTCAGAACTTTATAAGCTACTGCCACAAATACAGCCCGCTACAAATGCTCAGGCAGGGGCTGAGTGCCACTCCCAGGCATGTCGTCCACTAATGGGCTTCCGAACCCCAAATTCTTCTCTGTGCTCCCACAAGGAACATAGTCGTGATCTCATTTAGGTCTCCCTGTTGTGTCTTTGCCACAAAGTATAATCTTTTCCTGTCTTTTCAAAATGCAAGCTACACACCTTCTTTTTACAAGTGGATCCCGGGTCTGAAATGTTATCTCCTGCTGTGTTGAACATCTGTTCAGAGTCTTCCTACTTATTTTTCTTTCCTCACTTGCTTTCCCACTGGTTATTTCCCACACCAAAATCCTTGACAAAATGGTGTTAGCAAGGTTAGTTTGCATACTTCCCTGGACCCCCGTCTTTTACATTTAGTAATATCCCACAGCACAGAGAATAATAGCATTCTCTTTTTTTAAGATTGATTTAATTTTTGAGGCGGGGAGGGGTTGAGAGAGAGAGAATCTCAAGCAGACTCCCTGCTGAGAGCGGAGCCTGCTACGGAGCTCCATTTCACGCCCCTGAGATCATGACCGGAGCCCAAATCAGGGGCGAGAAGCTTAACCAACTGAGCCACCCAGGTGCCCCAGAATAATGGCATTCTATGCATATTATGATTCAACAATTTGTTGAAAGAAGACATGGAAGGATGGATGCCTCCTTTTTGTAACTCCCATACGTGACATTCAACAGAAGTGACCCTGCCTCTATTAAATAAAATGTTTGGACTCCATCACCTTATATATTTGCTGCTTAACAGAAGGGGGTTTAAAAGGGACTAGATTAAGTCTGGTTATCCATAAGAATTGGATAAAGGGAAACAAAATAAGTGGGAAACAAGGTATTCTAAACAAAGATATATTGAACAAAGAAAAATTGGACTGACTTTACACCACAAGAATATACCAAAAAGGGCTTTAAGCCAAGTGATTCGAAGTACAAGAATGGAAAAGGATGATAGGAGTCTTTTGAAAAAGGCAAAACAAAACCAAAGCCATCAAAACATTGTTCAGTGTTAAGGTAAGTCAGGTACATGGTCACAGTCCAGGGAAAACCTAGAAATCATCGAAGGTGTTATTAATTAGGAACAGATAATCTTCTTTACAAAACAAAATTCCTAAAATAGAAAATGCTCACAATTGACATTATCTTCTCATTTGAGATGTCAAAAACTCAAAGCAGCTATACCCTTTATAATGTCTAAGAGGAAGGGAGACTTCCAACAGCCCCCTTTGGCCCATCTGCAAAGAAGGATATGGAGAATCTTCCCTTGATTTAAACTTTCCTTTACATTCATGAACGTAAAATGTAGAATTATGTTCGATGTAAATATTATCAGGTAAACCAGATCAGCCTTTTATTCCTAATTTTTGCCTAAACATGTTTTAACAAATGCTCATCATTTAAAAAAAATATATTTTTAGAATGCATTTACATACTAAATATCCAGATCTGACCATGAAGTGCCAAGCAGAAATTCCAAAGGTACTCCTGGGCACCCTTTCTTTACTTGACAATGGATATACTGTGTTGGGGTTCCACATTCACTCCAGCAGGAAAGGCTGCACTTTAAACCCCAATTTCCATGAGTGGATCCCCCCCACTGAGCAGATGTCACAACTTTCCATCAGTTTTTAGGTCTCCGGGAGCTAAGCTGTAACAGCCGGCAATTACCCTGCTAGTGGCTGAGTCCAAAATGCTTAGTCCTCCACCTGAAGGGAAATTTGCATATATCAGAAACTTGCCAAAACATCACTGATTATTCCAGCCATGGGCTTTGATGAATTTCCTACCAAGGCAACCCACAATACCTCCCATCAGGCCGGGATAGGTGTCCCTTGATCCTATTCTAGAGCTCCTCGGACACAAAGAGAAGCTGAGTGACAAGAATTGCAAAGTACATGACAGTCCTTGGCCACTGGGAGACAGAAGCTGATGGGTTAGTATTTCCCTTTTTTCCCCTTTGAGCGGATGATCCCGAGACATGTGTCATGTGGATTCTCAGGCCATTCCATAGTATTGAGCAACTCAGCAGTCACAGCCCTAGCTAACTGGATAACTCATCTTGGGTCATTTTTCCTGCCATATATTTCTCTGCCTGTCCCTTGTTCCTGCCCCCAGGGATTCAGACTCTCAAATATGCTATTTAAACATAAGTATTTGGTGGTTGGAACTAGAAGGTATTATGCTGAGAAAAATAAGTCAATCAGAGAAAGACAAGTGTCATAGGATCTCACTCATACGTGGAATTGAAGAAACAAAACAGGATCATAGGGGAAGAAAGGAAAAAATAAAACGAGATGAAATCAGAGAGGGAAACAAACCATAAGAGAGTCTTACTCACAGGAAACAAACTGAGGGTTGCTGGAAGGGAGGGGGGGGAGGGATGAAGTAACTGGGTGATGGACATTAAGGAGGGCACGTGATGTAATGAGCACTGGGTGTTACATGCAACTGATGAATCACAGGCCTGTACCTCTGAAACCAATAGTACATTATATGATAATTAATTGAATTTAAGTTAAAAAATAAAATAAGCGTAAGTATTTGATGCTTTCAGGGGAACCCAGGTTGATGGGGCCATTCTCTGCTTACACTGTAAGAAGTGGTGTAACAGGACATGAGCTACTGGGAGTCACCACATGCTTCTCTGTGGAATGGGGAGAGAAGATGTACACCACTCCTTGTCAATCTTTGGCTTGTAAGTTTCCCAAGTAAACCCATATTGTGTGTGGTTGTATCATTTGCCCTTACCTTCCTCACATCTTTGCCACATGGACGGTTACAGAAAAACTCCAAGTAATCATTTCTGTGTTTTCCAAGGCTTTTAACAAAAGTCATATAGTTCTCCAGAAAGGTGTGCAGATAAAAAGGGACAAGGGTGAATACGTGCATGTATTTGTAGACTTGTCTCGGGGTCGGTTGGTACGAAAATGACTTTTAATTTCAACAATTAGTAAGTTGAACTGTTAAAGTAACTTGAAAGGGCACGCTCATTATGACACCTGGAAACGTCTAGAAACCATGCATTACTATCTCTTGTGTCTTCAGCACACTTCACAATTATCATTAACCTACCAAATGAGATAATAGATACAGTCCGTAGCACAATGTGAAGCCCATGATAAGTCTTTGTTAAGTTTTGTTTTCCTTCCCCTACTACCACAATAATTTACGTTTCCTTTCTCCAGCTCTGTGGAAACGAACTGAAAAATAGAACTTCCCAAATAGGACATATGTTCAGAAGTTTGCATTACACTTTTGGAAGTGTGATTAATGTCAGTGAGCTTCTCCAGAAACCTGTATTGATGTCATTTTAATATTTGAAATGGTTCACTGGCAAACATAAACAGCACCAATAGGTAGATTCTGTGTTTTGTTACCTGGAAAATGGATGGAGAACTAGGTCCTAACTGATTTTCTTTGTTCTTCTGCTCTAGGTTCTTAAAATTCAGGTAGCACATCAGAAAACATGAAACTTGGAAGGTCCCTATGATAGTCTGATCATCTTTCAGGACCACGAATGCCTTGGGCTGAAAATTCCTTAGAAACTGCCTGTCACTTCTTTTTTTTTTTTTTTTTTTAAAGATTTTATTTATTTGACAGAGAGAGACCGACGAGAGAGGGAACACAAGTAGGGGGGGTGGGAGAGGGAGAAGCAGGCTCCCCACAGAGCAGGGAGCCGGATGTGGAGCTCGATCCCAGGACCCTGGGATCATGACCTGAGCCAAAGGCAGACGCTTAACAACTGAGCCACCCAGGCGCCCCTGCCTGTCGCTTCTTTCCTCCAACTTCTCACTCATCACTCAGAACTACCTTTCTCTGCCAAAATCTGCCAAGAGCTGGAGATGATTAAAACTTGATGGTGCATGAATTTATTTCCTCTTTGGCCTTTCCTTTCCTAGAGCCTTTGTTTGCTCCCACGTAGATGATCTTTTTCCATTGTCATTTGTGTGTGACCACACGTGACATTTCGTTTTTGCTTGTAACAATGTTGATTCTCCCCTATGCCCTCTGGAATATACTAGACTACAGAGAAGTCTTCTTGTAATTTCTACTTAGACCATCATTTCAAATCTATGATAATATCCACTGGTTTACACCCTGCATTCCTTTATGATCAATTGAAGCTTGAATAAGGGTCTTTAGGAAGCTCATTGGTCCTCCAATCTTACCCATGAGAAGAACATGGCTTATCTCCTTCACTGTGCAAATTATTCTTTCATAGTTATAGCTATAGTTCTTTGATGGAAAATACTGGGATTATTTCAAATGATGTTATTAAGGGGTGCCTGGGTGGCTCAGTTGGCTAAGCATCTTCCTTCGGCTCAGGTCATGGTCCCAGGGTCCTGGGATCGAGCCCCATGTCATGTTCCCTGATCAGCGGAGAGTCTGCTTCTCCTTCTGTCCCTCCTCCTTGCTCGTACTCTTTCTCTCTCTCAAATAAATAAATAAAATCTTTAAAATAAATAAAATAAAATGATGTTATTCAGAATATGTTCAGTTCCGAAGTCAAAATATTCACAGTGAGCAGATGGTAACCACACTTACCGTGATGAGCATTTTGTAATAAAATTGTCAAATCACTATGTTGTACACCTGAAACTAATATAATATTACATGCTGACTATACTTCAAGTAAAAAAAAAAAAAATATTCACAGTGAGGTTTGGTTTCTGTTCCATAATAATGAACATTATTGCAATACATGACCAGAATAAAACCTCGGCATTGTGTGTACTCCCTAAAGCCATATTCTTTAGAAAGTCTTTGGAGGGGCACCTGGGTGGCTCAGTCGTTAAGCGTCTGCCTTGGGCTCAGGTCATGATCTCAGGGTCCTGGGATCGAGCCCCGCATCGGGCTCCTCGCTCCGCGGGAAGCCTGCTTCTCCCTCTCACACTCCCCTTGCTTGTGTTCCCTCTCTCGCTGTTTCTCTCTCTGTCAAATAAATAAATAAAATCTTTAAAAAAAAAAAAAGAAAGTCTTTGGAATACAACAGAATATTACTTTCAATAAATCAGCCTATTCTTTCCAGGTATATTAATATTTGCTGCTTGTTATATTTATTTTTCTGATGATATGTTTCACTATCTGTATTTCCCTATGAATTATGTTATCTAAGAGAAGGAAATACACCTTACACATTTAAATATTTATAGCTTTGAGTGTATACCACAGCCTTTTAAATGAATTATTGATTTGATGAATTTGGTTTGGTCTTAGTGACACAACTTGGAATGTTAATACAAAATGGAACAGTTTCCCAAACCGAATTTTTGGAAGATCATGTATATCCTGAAAGTTGGATATAATCAACTTCATTAATTCTCAGATTACTATCCCTACTAATCAGTAGTTCATACATAAAATAACATCATGTACAAAAAGCACAGATTCTTCTATCTCAATGAGTACTTTTCAAAATATATCCTAGGAAGAGAATCATTTAGGGGTGATGGTTAAAAATCAGTGCAGATTACTTGGCCCCATTCCAGACACTGTAATCAGAATCCCTAGGGCTAGCAGCCAGGAATTTTCATTTTTAATAAGCTCCCTGGTTGGTTCTTCAAGATACTAAAGTATGAGAACCACTCATCTAAAAGCTTACATAAAACAAGTTTAAAACTCTGCTTTGACGGTAGCAAGCTGTCACTTTGTTTTCCACACTGAATCTTTACACTGAGGTACTTTACAAGATGAGAATCAGCACTTTTTTTTTTTTTGCCGAGCAAGACTCCCCGTTTGCTAAAGTAAATAATAGCAAAATTAAGAATGAGCTATAAATTGTACTAAATGCTGATAACTTGAAATCTCCAAAATGGAATAAATTACTGACTATTGCACTTTAAATGGACATTAAGAGTGTTCCAAATTACCAAATGTTTTGCCATTTTGATAAATAGGTTTTAATTTTTTATCAGACTATATTTAAGTAGCATGCGCCAGACAGTTCCATTAGGCATCCTCAATGGCATTTATTTTCCTTAATGTATAGACTGTATAAACTAAAGATAGTTGATAAGGAAAGCCTGCTGCCCTCCTCCAATGCACTGCTAGGAATAGTGCCCCCTGGGCTTAGGGCTATGTTCACACTATGAACCCTAGGAAAAAATACGAAAGTGCAAGGGAAGCATAAGTTAGAGCATCGTTATTCTTTGATTTGATTTTGCAAACATTACTCATGAATACAAAGAAAAAAATAAAAATTGCACCTGGGAAATCAAAACAATTTGATAAGGCAGGCAAAGAGGTTTCTTCCACTTCATGCGAAAGGAAGGAAGAGAACATATAATAAAGGCAGTCACGTCCTGAGAATCTAAGAGAAGCATAATTAATTCCTTGGCACCATGAGATAGACTCTCCCTGCATGTGGTTCATTGCCAGTAAAGGACATGCCTGGAACCTCTGGCCAAGAAGAATTACAGGCATTTGCTGTTACTTTAAAATATTCATGTTTCAGCTACAACACCACACATTTTCAATTGACAGCTATGAAAAAAAAAACACAACTTTTTTTCTCCCTTTTCTGGCATAGGAACCCTACGCAATTAACTCTTTCACTTAACGACACTGATCGTTCCCATTACAAATATGGATTTAGGGCACTCCGTATCTTGGAATCAACATATTACATGAGTTTATCATCTTATTTTAACCCACATGTGATGATTTACTTATCTATTTTAGAGGAGAGAGTGAGCGAGCTGGGGGGAAAGGCAGAGGGAGAGGAAGAGGGAGAAATCTCGAGCAGACTCTGCACCAGGCACAGAGCCCACGTGGGGCTCGATCTCACACCCCTGAGACATGACCTGAGCCGAAATCAAGAGTTGGAGGCTTAACCCACTGAGCCACCCAGGTGCCCCATTTTACCCACATTTGGAGAGTGAATTTTCCCACTTAGATCGGATTGATGCAAATTAATGCATTTTGACTGAAAACTGAACTCTGATGTTGAAAACCATGGCACGGGTGAAAGGAACAGCCCAACCAGGCTCGCTCCCTGCAAAGCTGAAAAGCAAAAATGCACAAAAGCCAGTGGTCAAAACTTTGAAGGCTTAAGAGACTTGAAAAACAAACCTGCTGACAATGAGATCCTAAAAACAAAGAATGTCATCCGGATGCAAATTAAAGATGACAATATAGAATTTATACAACCTAAGCAAAAACCATACTTGAATTTGTTCTTCTTTCATTTTTCTTCCTATTGAAAGGAATTTCCTTCCTCTTTTGCATAAAAACGGGAATAGTTTTAATTTCACAAGAGCCAGATTTAATGCACCTCCAAGACTCAGCATTAAGGGGCGCCTGGGTGGCTCAGTTGGTTAAGCAACTGCCTTCGGCTCAGGTCATGATCCTAGAGTCCCGGGATCGAGTCCCGCATCGGGCTCCCTGCTCAGCGGGGAATCTGCTTCTCCCTCTGATCCTCCCCCTCTCATGCTCTCCATCTCCCATTCTCTCTCTCAGATAAATAAATAAAAAATCTAAAAAAAAAAAAAAAGACTCAGCATTAAGGAAGAAAAGGAAAAAGTTATGTCATGTGAGATTTGTTAGGTTACTAGTTCATCACTATTGATACCAGGTGCTTTGGGTATCAAGACTCAAAAAGCAAAAATCACTGTTTGCTGCATGAACTATATATTTGCAGAGTGGGCCTGTAACTGGCAACATTGTCTCTGAAGTAATCATATAAGGATAATAGTCCATTATTATTTTTAATAAAGCTCTCCATCTCGTTCTCTGAATTTGTTCCCTTTATCCCAAAGTTCAGGTGGATCACTTGGGACCTTTTAACTACAGGCCCCTCCCCACTACCACCCAATGTAACCATATAAAACAACCCAACAGCAGATATACAACCATTTTTTGTTAATGTCTCAAAAGCCAGTACAGTGCCTTCCATATTGGCAGGTGCTTGCCATATGCAGGTTAAAAGGAAATTAAGTATCTCCTTTCTGCAGAAATCTGCCACATTAAATGATTAAAATATCTACAATCCACTCTACCTGTAGAACAGATCCTTTGTCAGCCTAGTTTATAACATTCTATTAGACCCTTAACAAAACTTGTTTTTATTATGGATGTTTTTGTCACTAAAGGATACTTAATGGTATTCTCCTTTGTCAAAAATACAGGTGTGACTATTCAGGAAATGTTGCATTTGTTTTCTGAATTTACATGGTTATTACTTCCTTTCAATAAAGCACACATGATTTAAATTCAAAATGTGGTGTTAGCCACTTAGGGTAAACAACTCAATAATAATAATCAACTTAGAATTTCAATAGAACTTGAACGTTCTCAAGGCTTCACGTGGATTACCTTCTCTGATGCTCCTAATGGCCACTTATAATATATACAACATCATCTCCATTTAAAGAGGAAATCAAATATTCTAGTGGACTATACCATAATATACACTAATTTATCTGTGCAAAATGAAAGGGAAATTTACACTTTAAAAATTATTATCTGAATTCACCTCTATTTTAACTAAATGTGACGCTCCATTCTTCACAAGAACTATATGTTTGCTATGTTTTGTTTTAAGAGAGGAGGTCTCTACCTCAAACATTCAGAAATGGTGGGGTTAGTCTATGTGTGTACTTTTTTCTTCATTACTTGCAAATAATTGGCTAAATTAATTTTTGAATGCAGGTAGAATAATACAAAACTCTTATTCATAAGATTTCTGGTAATGGGTAGCCCATGCTTTCTCCTATGGAAGATCACAAACACTGGGAATCAAAGACATATTTTCTAAGGGAGGAGGGGATGGGTAGAGTTCTGTGTTTGTTTGTTTGTTTTCCAAATTTTTATTTAAATTTCAGTTAGTTAACGTACAGTATAATATTAGTTTCAGGTGTAGAATTTAGTGCTTCATCACTTAACATACAGCACCCGGTGCTCATCACAAGTGCCCTCCTTAATCCCCATCACCCATTTAACCCATCCCCCTGCCCACCTCCACTCCAGCAACCCCCAGTTTGTTCCCTATAGTTAAGAGCCTGTTTCTTGGTTTGCCTCTCTTTTTCCCCTGCTATGTTCATTTGTTTGGTTTCTTAAATTCCACAGATAAGTGAATTCATATGGTATTTGTCTTTGATGGACTTACTTTGCTTAGCATAATATTGTCTAGCTCCATCCACATCGTTGCAAATGGCAAGATTTCATTCTTTTTTTATGGCTGAGTAATATCCCGTTTTATATCTATCTATCCATCTATCTATACCATATATACCACATCTTTTTTATCCATTCATCAGTCGATGGACATTTGAGCTCTTTTCATTCTGGAAAACAGTATGGAGTTTCATCAAAAAGTTAAAAATAGGACTAACCCTATGATCCAGCAATTGCACTACTAGGTATTTACCCAAGGATACAAAAGTACTGATTCAAAGGGACACATGCGCCTTGATGTTTATAGCAGCATTATCAACAGTAGCCAAATTATGAAGTTTTTAATTTCAGATTTTCATTTCAAAGGCTTTTTTAAGATTTTAAAAAAATCTTAACAGATCCTTTGTCAGCCTAGTTTATAACATTCTATTAGACCCTTATATTTATTATGGATGTTTTTGTCACTGTTTTGTCTGCTGAACAGCGAGCCAGACACGGGGTTCAATCCCAGGACCCAGACATCATGACCTGAGCTGAAGGCAGACACTTAACTGACTGAGCCACCCAGGCTCCCCTCAACAGTTATCTTTCAAAATCATTTTATAGGTTATAAACACATGTAACTCCTTTGAAGGAAGAGTTTACATTTAAAGCTTCTGTTTTAGTCAGCTCAGCTGCCATAACAAAATACCATAAACCTGGTGTCTTAAACAACAGAAACTGATTTTCTCAGTTCTGGAAGCTAGAGGTCCAAGAGTAAGATGCTGGCCTATTGGATTTCTTCACTTGCACATGACCACGTTCTCCCCATCTTCCCATGGCCTTCTCTCGGCGTATGTACACAGAGAGAGAGCTCTCTGGTTTCTTCTTCTAAGGATACTAATCCTAGGGTGCCTGGGTGGCTCAGTTGGTTAAGTGACTGCCTTTGGCTCAGGTCATGATCCTGGAGTCCTTGGATTAAGTCCCACATCAGGCTCCCTGATCAGAGGGGAGTCTGCTTCTCCCTTTGACTCTCCCCCTCTCATTCTCTCTCTCTCTCATTCTCTCTCTCAAATAAATAAATAAAATCTTTAAAAAAAAAGGATATTAATCCTATCAGATGAGGGCCCCACCCTTATGACCACATTTAGCCTTATTTATTTCCTTAGAGGCCCCATCTCCAAATACAGTGGGGGTTGGAGCTTCAGTATATGAATTTGGTGGATGACACAAACATTCAGTCCATAACATCTTCTTCATAGAATGTGACTTTAGGTTTGGAAGTCATTATTTTTCAAAATGAGGAGTTTCACACAATTTTTTTTCTCTAATAAACTTTTGTATATTATTTAAACTTGATAAAAATTGGATTATTAAATTGATGCTCTCAGGGTACAAACTATAGCATGGTATCTAAGAGTATGGGTACTGAGAGTCTGCCTATCTGGTTTTAAGTCCTAGCTCCATCCTCTCCCATGTGTTGTGGGCAATTTACCTAGTTATCTCATCTCAGTATTCTCATCTATAAAATAAAAATAATAGAAATAATCTATACTAAGGTCATGGTAAGAATTAAATGGAATCATCCTCAAGAGTATTTAGCAAAGTGACTTGGCATATCATAAGCACATAATGCTTATTAATCATTATTCTTATCAAAGTGATGCTAACATTTACCCTAAAAGCACAACACCAGGTTTGCAAGACATATGCATGGTCACCTTGATTGGCCAAAATGTCATTTTTACTTTCCCTAACTCACAAGTTCACTCTCCATTGGAAATTATTCTCCATCAATTCCATTTATAGGCTGGTTCTCTTAAATAATGACTCCTCTTGGTAAATGAAGTTATTCCTTGTCTATCCATAATAACATTATGTCCCTAAATATTCTTTCCTTTTGATAGCTGGCTTTTCAAATATATCCACATCAAGGATGATTGCACATATTCCAAGAGCTTATGAAATGACTTGAAAATTTCCCAGTCTATGACTAAGTGGCAAAAGTAGGCTGTGACCCATGAAAACCCCCTGGCTTTGGCATCATGTGAAGTAGCATTACTATTTGGGGGTCTTAGGGCAACGCTATAGGCATTCAGTAAGAACATTCCAAACACTAGCTACTTTAAAAGATCACTCAGCAAGGGGCACCTGGGTGGCTTAGTTGGTTAAGTATCTTACTCTTGATCTCAGCTCAGGTCTTGATCTCAGCTCAGGTCATGATCTCAGGGGCTTGAGTTCAAGCCTTGTATTAGGCTCCATGCTGGGTGTGGAGCCTACTTAAAGAAAGAAAGAAAAAAAAAGATTACTGAGCACATTCTCCCAATTAAAGGTTGAGAACCATTTTGCATAGTAACGAAACTTTAGTCTAAATGCTTTAATCAGTGCTTTGTTTAGCCTGGATATTAAGAATATTCTTAGCATATCACATTCTTAGCGAATCAAGGGCATCTATAATTCAATTCTTTGACTTTTGAGTCTCCTTTCTCTAAACATGGAAATACCCATCTATTATCTATCTACTCATCTAAGAGTTTCCTTCTTCTGTCTCCTATCTATCTCTATTCTAAAAAGACAAATGGATCAGATCTGATAGAATAGCTTTGAGGTAGTTGTATAAAAGAGTCCAGTGGGTATATGGAATCTATTATGCAATTGCTTAGCCACTGTTGAATTTTATCTTCTCTCCATGACGCTGTTATTGCCTAGGAGATAGATGGATGGGTGATCTCTCCTTTTTGAACTACATACCTAACATTTATGATCATTTTTTTCTAACACTGTCTCCAATTTTCACATAAAAATCTTATAGGAAATGTGGTCATATAATTTCTCCTCTGACAAAGCTTTCCATCCATGCATACCTCACTTAGCATGCAAGTGCACAGTGAGATATGCACCCCAAGCCTCTATCAGGTGAAAGAACGTGGCCTGGACACCATGGAGCATGGAGGGATATCTTAGGCATATCTAGTTATTAGACCTGGATTCATGTGTTTAAGTTAGAAGGACTTCCTTATCCATCACATATTTGAATTTCCTTTAATTTTGTGGGAATTGCCTCTTAGGCTTTCTGCAACCTGAACAGACCAAGGACAACCATCATAAACCTTCTCTTGCATTTCTCTTCATGAATCTTCCCCCTGCTGTCCTCTTCTATTGGCCCCTCTTCCTTGCTTCTTAAGATCTCCCCAATCTTTCTAGCATTCTGCTTTGTAGACATTGCTGAATGCCAGAGACCTGAGTTCCAGTTTCCCCTACATCCTTTATTGGCATATGATCCTAGGTAAATTATTCAACATCATTAGAGCTTGGCTGTCTCATTCATGAAAGGAGACTACTTTATCTGCCTAAAAATAGCACCAAATAATTTCTTGGTTTCTCTTTGATCTAACATATTTCAGTTATCTGTTTCCACATAATGATTCTCTACCTTCGGTTATCTTTGCTCTAGTGGATTTAGGTTTTTATTTGCATCATGTTCTTCTCTAAATCATCTCCTGATCTCATCTTCAACAAAGTCTCATTGAAAACCTATATACCAAGATTAGGTATTCAAAGATATATTAGAAATCATTTCTTCCCCCAGAGGAGCATGCACTCTACTTGAAGGTAAACTGAAAACATTTTTAAAAGTATAAATATCAGTACAAAGTGGCATCTGATTTGTCCCAATTAGTGATGCAACATTTGATGCCTTAAGACTTCAGAAGGCTAGGCTGATAATAAAAGGCTTCCAGAGGAGGTGGAATATGAGCTAGGTATATGAATCGTGGAACCACCTAGAGAAATGGATAGACTATAAGTGCATGCCTGGCTGCTGGCGGTCATCACAAATGTCAGAAAGGTAGTTCTTTGCTAGTTTGACTAGCGTGTCATGGTTACAAGGAAAGTGATACAGATACAGATTCAACAGGCTGGACCTGGGCTGTCCACTATAATATCTCCTGGCCCCGTATAGCTATATAAATTTAAATTTTTATTAAAATTAAATGAAATTTAAAGTTTACTTCTTTGATCACATTAACTGCATTTAATTGCTCAGTACTATATGTGACTAGTGGCTACCATATTGGACAGTGCAGATAAAGAACATTTCTTTCCCCACAGAAAGTTCTGTTGGACAGTGCTATATCAGACTTTGAAAATATCTGAACTTTTATTCGTACACAGACAACTTTTCTTCCCAATGAGGGAGAAGAATGCCCTCATTATATCTGTAAGGCTAAGGAATTTTCAAATTGCTTTTAATGATCCTAGATCCATATTTGTAAAATTTCTTTTGGGGGGTATCTGTCTTATACATACCCTACCTTTGGAATTCTCCTTCTCCTTGTTCCCCAAAAGAGTGGGTCAAGGATATGCTTGCTTTACAGGATCTTTTGCATTCGTTCTATTGTTTTGGGCAATAGGAATGGATACCTGGCCCCTGGCCAATCAGACTGACTCTTCTAGGGATTTGGCATGGGGACGCTTAATCATGTGACAGTTGTTGGGGCTCTGAATGTGGGATTTAGCAACCCTGAAGCTAGCCCATCACTTCCCAGTTTGTACAGAGATAAAAAGGAAGACAGTCAATAGCAGCACCTTTTAACCTCAACCTAGGTATCCCTGATCCAGGGAGAGAATTCAGGGAGCTCATGAACTTGGAAGGGGAAAAAAATTACATTGGTTTTCACAGCTGCTAACTATATTATGAATTTAGGCAAAACTACAGTAGTGCTAACAATACCTATGATTTTATTTCCAGTAGAAATTACAGATGTTTTTATGTTGGAACCCTCAAAAAAATCTATCCCTGTTTTGGAATTATGGTAATTACTGACATGCTGCCATATCTTCTTAGTGACTACACTTTGAAGTACATATATTAATAAATTACAAAGTGTTAAATTAAAAAATCAAATCAAACTTAATATTTTATAATGGTATTTTAATGTATTTGGTTTCCTTTCCAATTCTATATAATGTATTTTATAAACTGAAAGCATTTTCTGAGAAGGTTCCCACAGGTGTCTTCAAAGGGCCAAGGGCATCCATAGCACAAAAATGCCTAGTAACCTTTGGTTCACATGGAGAAGAAAGATGACGTAGATATAAAGAAGCACAGATGAGAGACTCTATACCTCGGGGAAATAAGATGCTGGTGAATTTCTACTTTCCATTTTCAATATGGTCCTCATTTTGCTTTCACTAGGCTGAATCCAACTTTAAGATGCCTTTATTCTGCCAGCGTCAGCTGACATCATAATTAGCCCAGTAATTTCATTGTTGTCCAGTGAACACACCTATCAAGCAAAAGAGATGAATTCGTTCGGGTAATGCCAGGTACCGATTAGACTTCCAAGCCATTTCAGCCCTTCCAGGACTAAATAGTAAATCACCACTTCCTAAGTAACCCCAACTCTTTTTAGACCAGTTCTTTGGGCTATAAAAACAACTCCCTTGAGAAAAATAAATGCAATGGAGTAGGCTGAAGGCCAATATCTATTGCGTTTGCTGAAATGTAGAGCTACTCCAAGCTTCCCTGTATATGTGTGTGTGTGTATGTGTGTGTGTGTATCAAACAAGCCTATAGAAGTTGATTGACTTTTATAGACTCCCTTTTTTGTTTTATATACGTCATTATCCTCTGTCATCTAGTACTATAACCACTGGCTTTTCTCTTCGGACTAGTACAGACAGACGGAATCTCACCTCTCTTTCTATGAACAAAAATTGTTTGTGATGTTTTTCTATTCACTCATAAGTATTCACTTAAATTTTTATTTTTCATCTAACATGACTGGAGTCATCAGTTGCCCAAGACCTAGGCTACAGTCCAAAAGACATTTGAATTTTCACATGAGTCAGAGTTGAATACCTACATCTCCAGACAAAGATGATCCTTGGAAAATTAAGAGAGAGGAAATGACAAGGGGGTAGAGACAATTCACTTTTGTATTTTGACATATTTAAATAGTGAATTCCGCTTTCCCCTATTAGCACATACTTCCCAGTAAGATGTGTGCTGGCCTGAATTAATCTGTCACATCCCTTCTGTTTCAGCTGGAACAGTAAGGTAGGCCTTGAACTGACTGCACCTCCCCTAATAAGCACTTCTGCTCTCTTTTCTCTCTTCTTCCAGAAAACTGAAAACAGCACCAGAGTCTCTCCTTATTCAGGATTCAAGTTAATTTCTATTGAGCCAGGAAAAGAAGAACTTGATCCCTGACAGCTTAGGCAAAGTGTGGAGATGCACACTTGATCATACCAGCTGCGGTATAATTTGGGCTCACAAGCTTGCCTTTTAAACAGGAAAATCTGTCTCATTCATACCGTGGTATTAATACATTTAACTTGTTAAGTTCAGGACGCTAAAGTCTTCTTGTTGGGGTTGAAAAGATCAGGATGATTTTGTGGGGAAGGACGAATATGGAGAAGGAAGAGTGTGAAAGACAGAGGAGGGAAGACAGCGACAGAGCAAAGGCACTGACTATCTGGGGATGAGAGATAAGGCACAAGATAAAAATGAGAAGGGAATGTAGATAGGCAAACTTTGTTTAGTTTGTAAGTTTACCAAGAGCTTTCTTGGCAGAGCATGTATACTGTTGCAAAAGAAGTGAGTTACAAATTTGGAATATTGCCATCCTGTGATGAGATAGTACTGTTCTTCCTCTGGAAGAAGGAAGGGAAGCAGCATGAATCCAGGATCCAAGTCTGAGTTAATCACCACTAAATCCACAGCATGGGGCACAGGCCTTGGCATGTTATGGGTGCTCTGATATTGACTAAATGAGAACCACATGTCAGTTTTACCTTCCTCCTCTTTGTTACTTTGACCGGAGAACACGGTATAATGAGGGAGATGGTCTATGTCAGAGGTCATCACCAAAACTATGGTCTTTCGGCCAAATCTAGCCCGCCATCTGTTTTTGTAAATAAAGTTTTATTGAAACACAGCTGTGCTCATTTGTTTACATATTGTCTGGGGCTGCTTTCACACTACAACTTGCACCTTGAGTAGTTGCAACAGAGACCAACTGGCCAGCAGAGGTGAAAACATTTACCATCTAACCCTTTACTGAAAAAGTTTGCTGAGTCCTGGTCTATATTAAGGGGCTGGGAGTTTTCTTTGAGGTTAAGATAACTGGAGAATCACAGGTAGCTCCGTCAGCTAAGCAGCTGCCTTTAGCTCAGGTCGTGATCTCAGGGTCCTGGGATTGAGCCTCACATCAGGCTCCCTGCTCAGCAGAGAGTCTGCTTCTCCCTCTGTCTTTCCCCCTGCTCGTTCTCTCTCTCCCCTTCTCTTTCTCTCAAATAAAATCTTTAAAAAAACTGGGGAATCAGAAGAATTTTGGAACGCTTCAGGGCAGTGTTTCAAACAGAATGAGGGCTCTAGTTCTCACTAGGAGGTCTAGAAAATGGAGACCTGATGTGTGTGTAGGGAGGGTGGGTGGAGACAGAAATTCAGACGTCAGGTTGTCGAAGTTACCTCTCTCTTAGATCTTAGAAAATCTTACCTTGATCTTAGGAACAACTCTGGTTCTGTCCTGGTCTCAACAAACTGACCATCCTCACTCTAAGGATGAAGAGAAAAACGCTGCTGAATTACTTGAAAGAAAGAACCCTAGTTAGTGATGAAGGCAGGAAACCGCTCTCTAATGAAATTACACTGCCCTAAAACAAAAGTGGATTTGATTTGAGCCCATGCTCTTTCTCATATTGCAATGCATAGACTTTATTTTCAATGGACTCTGATAGGAAGGTGGAAAAATGAATTTTGTAGCCTTCAGTTTCCCAAATCCAGAGAGCAAGTGACAGATCCAGAAAGAAATCTTAGCAGCTCCTTACTCTGCTCTCTTCTTTTCTCCCTTCCTCCTAGCTGCCAAAAATACTAAGTGTGGCTATGTTTAAAAATCATGCTAATTTCAGCCACTTATGTGCACTGCTTGTCTGTTATGCCATTATTATCATGTAGCACAATTATAATTAGTAATACTATTAAAGATGTATCCATTAAATTGCCAATGATTTTATTTTCCATTTCTTTGGAAAAGCTCAGGCAATATGCAGAGTAGTAAATGCATCTAAGTAAAGTAGTAAGTCAAAGACCTCTATTAAAGTCATGGGTACTCCATTTAATCATGTGTGATCTTCATAAATTAACTAGTTCTAGTTTCTTCAACTGTAAAATGAGGGTGATAATAACTTACCAAATTCACAGGGTTGCTGTGGTTATTGGAGGAGATGATGTAAGAGGTAACAAATACGAGGTTACTGATATTTTGCTCTTGGAGCCTGGTGGGCTATTCCTAACAAAACAAACTATATATATATATATATATATATATATATATATATATATTTATATATTTATATATATATATTTATATATTTATATATATTTATATATATAAATATATAAATATATATATAATTTCTTGTGAAATTGGTGGATACTAGTTGGAAGTATTCTCCTGCCTTCTCCCTCCCAGTCACCATCATTCCTTCCCTTCACTTTCCCCTGAAACCACTCCCCAAATGGAGAAGAACTACATGATGGAGACACTCCAATCCCGCTCTACCAAATGCTGGTCACCACGGCAGGAGATACTGACTTCGATTTAAAAACAGTTGAATATGTGAAAGACTTTATTTTACAAATGATTGTCAGCCAATTCTTAGACAATTAAACAATGTCAACACGTACATGCTGATCTAAAGGGAAAGGGCTCTAGAGCAGAGATCAACTGTAGACTTTGAAATGAGAATATCCTACAAATAAGGCTTCTTAAAAGTCTTAATGATACATTTGATTTATTCTGGCAGCAGTTTGCAGGTTTCAGGTGGTGGTGTTTTAATGGAAGAACTACAATGATACTGAATAATACTTTTATAAAGATAGGACTTGTATAAATAACTTCTAATAAAAATCGAAGTCATTCCGTTTCATGTATTAATTAACTTGCAGTTTTTGAGGGGAGACTTTTAAAACTTGCTATCTTAAGAGTGATGCAAGTGTTAAATTCAAACTGGCAAAAAATATTTCTGCATATTTCTGGAAGTAGTCAACCCTATTAACTTCCACTTAAAGCCCAATTATTCAAGAACGTTATAGATGACTATGGGTCTTTGGGGAAAAATCAGCAAGACTTTAAATGCCCATTAGCTAAAGCTAAATGAGAATGAAACACCTAGAAAAGTACATGTGGTATGTATCCATGTGAGCAATAAATTAATTCACCATACTAGCTCGGCTAAGATAAAATATTAACCAAACATTTCCTATGGCATGAAAAAAAAAGATTGAAAGTTGAAATATAAAAACTCTTAGGCTATACTATTTGTCACAGGAAGATACATTTAAAAATATTTACTGAATGTTAACAAAATACCAGAGGATTACTTAAAACGTTTACATTATTGAGAAGTGTCCATCCCATCAGAGGATAGGTAACGATTATCTAAGGCTTTAATGATAGCGTTCTTAATGAGCCACCAGAAAATCTTAACACACAGAATAACAGGTGATTAAATGCCAATAAATCCACTAAAAATATATATATTTAGCAAGTTCAAGAACTCTTCTTAATGCTCCAAACAGATTTGACAAAACGCAGGACTCTTGATTCATAGAATCTGGTTGGGGGGGATATACATATTTACATGGGAGAGCAGGAGAAATCTTACAGTATAAAGTTGTAAAAATAACTGCTGCAGTTTCTTAGGTCCTCACTATAGACCAGGCACTAAGCCAAGTGCAAGAAATCCTCTTATTTCACCTTTATAGGAATCTAGGAGGGAAGGTCTATAATTATTCCCATTTTACAGATAAGCAAACTAATGATTATGGGGATCAAATATCCGCCCCCCCCCCCCAGTCACGGCGCTGGGAACCACAGAGCCCAGAGCCAAGGTTCAAGTCCAGCTCTGTCCATACCACCCTTTCAGCCTTTTACAAATTCAGTGGCGTTGTGAAGACTGTGGGCGTAGTGCCAGGTTTTGAATTGTAATCTTTTCCCATTCCTTGCTTGGTGACCTGGGACGAATGTTTTAAACTCTAATAATAGTAATAGGTTTCAGATGGTCAGAGGTGAGTTTGGAGAGCCGAAGCACGGGCCTCAGAAGTGGAGATAGGAGAAATGTGTGTCCTAGGGATTTTGGCTGGCGCAAAGACTAGATGCTTCAGAGCCATGGGAACTAAGCCTGGAATTAGGGAGAAAGCAGCCTGTGCTGGGTCTTAAAAGGAAAGGCATGGGATTCTCATTTCAGGCTGTGAGCAACTGGGGAGCACTTGTTGAAAATAACAGCTTGAACTCATATGTTCTGTATTACTTTCCGAGGGTCAGGCCTGAACAAAAACACTACCCTCAAACTTCCTGGGTCTGTATCTTAAGAGATTTATTGTAAATACTTCAACATGACACAAGGTCAATATTGATGTGTTTGCTGTATAGTTCTATACAGTATTAATTCAAGGAGGGTATTAAATAGCGAGTGAATGAAGTAGTTCATATTTCAAAGACACTAAAGGATACGCAAGCTTTTTTCACACACTGTGCCTCCCTTAACCCCCAGCACATGATGAGAGGAAACTATGGAATGATGTGAATTGACAGCATTAAACTTACTGAGTTACTTGTTATTCTAAACTACCAGTTATTTTTTAAGCTAACTGATTTGATTAATAGTCAGTAGACATAGGAAGATAATCTTTGGCAGGCACCTCAGTATCCCAAGAAATATATTTTCCATGTTATGCCATATATAGCAGTTAAGTAAATACATTTTTACCTCTCCCATGGGACCAGCCTTTGAAAAGTAACTCAATGTATTTAGGTTGTGAGAAAATAAACTGTCTATATTCTCATGCTTTTCACATCATTCATCCCTCAGATGTCTTCTCTTTTTTCAGCTATTGCAAAATGCTGATTGTCTCTCTCAAGTCTATACACAACCCAATGTAGGAAATTAAGCCTCTAAGCTCCACCTAAGATTTGAAGAAAACATAAATACGACCACAATTTGGTCTTTTAAATGGGCAAAGTATTATATGCTGTTTGCTAAGGTCATTTCTGAAAAATAATCTTCTTAAGGTGTTTGAATTGTTTTCGTTTTATTTTCTGTCACTTCAGTAAAGTTTAATGATAACTACAATATCCCCAAAACAGTAAATTGAGGAAAATATTACACATCTTACAGATTACCGTGCAAGAACTGAAGATGTTTTCTAATTTTTACTCGAGGCAACAACAGAATGGTAGGAACTTCACCTCTCTTCCTTTCTGCTCTATCCTCTTTCTTCTGAAATCCTACAAAAATATGATAGGGTGAAAAAACCCTGATGCTAAATTAAGAGAAGGTTTCTCATATTATGTTTATATTTGGTTTTATGGCAGGGCTGGGCATGAGAGAGAGCTCGTGTTCCATGACCAAGTAAGTTTGAGAAAGGTTTCTTCCCGGTAAAACAAAGCCTTTAATTTGTTCACTTGGGAGTCTAAGCTGTGAGGTCATAGTGGTAACATTTTTTAACTTCTTTTACCACAGGATCTCCCTTTCACAGGCCACCTGGCAGAACCAGCGTTCCAAGGAATACACTTTGAAAAGTGCTGATATGGAGCATAGAGGGCACACCCATGACCTCTCAGGGATAGAGAGGAGGCTGACTTGAGGGAGAACTGGTTTCCTGAATTGGTATTCTTTCTTAATGTGACCCATGGTAACCCAAGGAACAACCTATCAAAGAACAGAATCTTCCCCTTCCAGTTTTTCAAAACAAATGTGAGGCTCACGGTACACGTCTGGCCTTGCTCCAACAGACCTCCCCACTAGACTGTGTTCCCAACCCACTTCAGCAACGGGACTCCCACCATCTGTTGAGACTCCAATCATTGCTTGAAGAAGGGACAGAGCCGTTAATCCAGTTAATAAGGGGAAGGTTCCTCCAGGCATTGACCCAGAACCTGTCTCCTTGGTGATTCTGTGGGCCTTTCAGCTGAGCAAAGGTCACTGAACTCCCCCACTGGATCCTCTGTCAGCATTTTACTTGGGATTTAGTTCCAGAAGAAGAGAAGGAGCCAAGACATCTTACAAACTGTTTCTTAGGAGGGAAGAAAAACTGACATCTCAGGTACTTAGGAATGAAAAGGCAATGAGTCATAAACCCTTTCATGTTGCTGCATTTTGCTAACCAGGTTGTTTCACCAATTTGGCTTTAATTTCCCAAATATTAAAATGAAAAAAAAAATACCATTTACTTCCTTCATCTCATACTGTGAGGACTTAGTGAGGTAATCATACGTGTTACGATTTAAGCTTCTCCTTCCTGCAAATTTGTGTCTCCAGGCAAGTCACTTAAGCTCTCTGGGCCTCAGTTTCCTGCAAAGTGGTAACAATAATGCTTTTCCAAGCTACTTTTTAAGGTGATAGTAAGGACCTAAGGAAGATGAATGTCCTCAGAAAGTGATTTATATTATTGTACATCTCTGAGAAGTTTTTTTTAAAAAGCAAAAGAAAATCCTCCTTGATAGTATTTATGGTCAAAATTTGAGTCATTTTAGCCGACCTTTCATAGAGTTTGACTCCATGTCACTATCAAATGGAAAATGAAGTTTGTGTGAAATTTTTAATAGGTATTTTTGGATATAATGTGAGCTTCCATAAACTCTTCAAGCCAAATATCTATGTATACATTAAAACAATCGTTTCTTTAAGTTCTCATTTCTTGATTTTTTTTAAATTTTCTGTTGATTTATCTAAAGATGTAACAGTGAAGGATATGATCACCATACTTTCACACCTGAATCACTGTGTTCTCCAAATTGTGGAACCCAACAAAAATACATGTCTCAGTCAGGCTGAAATGTTCTTGGCTATCCCTGCTTCACGCCCCATCCAAGCCCTCCATTCCTGCAAGAGCTGGTTAATGTTCTTTTCTGGTGTCACGACTCCTTCTGACACTTTGCTGGTGGTGAGCCACAGACCCAATCACCACAGGTCCTCCGTTCGTCTCATGTTTCCCTGCAATGTGACTTGCATTTGACTTGTGGCTCTGGGAAAGTTTTGACCCTGAGACACTATCCCAGCATTAGCCCACGGAATCAAAGACCCTGAACAGATTTGATGGAGGGGATGGTAGTGGATGGGGGAAGGGTGACTTCCTTGGTCATGGATGTCAACAGAAGAGACATGTGTTCATTTCCCACAGCTGCTGTAAGAAATCACCACAAACTCGGTGGCTTATAACATACATTAATTATCTTACAGTTCTGGAGGTAAGAAGTCCTGAATGGGTCTTCTAGGCTAAAATTACAGTGTTGGCAGAGCTGCATTCCTTCTAGAGATTCTAGGGGAGCCTTTTTCTGCTTCTAAAGTCTGCCCACGCTTCTTGGATCATGGCTGTGTCAGCCTTCCATTTCTGTCAACAGATCTCTGAGTCTCCTACCTCCCTCTTTCACTTAGAAGGACACTTATGATTACACTGGGCTCACCTGGAGAATCCAGGATAATCTCTCTGTCTGAAGATCCTCAACTTAAATCACATCGGTGACCTCTCTTCTGCCCTATAAGGTCACATACTCACAAGTTCTAGGGATTAAGATGTGGACATCTTTGGGGAGGGGGAGCATTACTCTGTCTGCTACAAAAGAGAAAGAACTAGAAGTGGGGAAAGAGAAATCAAGACCTCAGGACCCAACCAATCACAGAAGAGAGAGCAGAACTGATAACTTCTGAATGTGTTTTTCCTCCTGGAGGCCCGACTGCTCCTCTCTCTGCTCTGCCTAGCTTTGTACCCTGTGATCTCATCCTCTTTTTTCCACTGAACGGAAATTGTTCTGCAGTTCATCTCAAAGATAATGAGCTAATCTAGGCTAATGTGCTCTTCAGGCAAGGCTGCATTATCACCAAGACTTTCTATAGAAGAGGATGCTCCGCTTTGATTGACCTCACCACTTAGTGAGTTGACTGTTGAGAATTTGTGGCCAGAGAAAAAGGGAAGGAGACCCCACTGGGAAGATGTTTTGCTGAGAAATCCTCTTAAGTCACTCCAGGCAAGGAGTTGTCTTAATAGGCTTCCTCTGATGTAGGCCTGGCTCTGGAGACAAAATTGTTCTTCCTACTGAGCAGAAAGATACTCCTAGGCTTTTTTCTGAGTATGGCTTCCTCCTATATTCATGAGGGAAATCATTCCCCTTGGTGTCAACGAGTGACCTCAGGATCACCAAAAACTTTAGCCACAGCATTGGAATCAGAACATAGAAAATGAGGCTGTTCTTAGCAATTTTACACATTCACTAAATGATCGAGATACGGAAAATAATCTGTATTTCCCTATAAGCTAGGTTCTTTCACATGGTTTCCAGAAATGCTGTTCCCTTTAACTGCAATGCTTTTTCACCTGACTAACTTTTACTTTTTTTTTTTTTTTAATTCATAGTCATCACTGTCTCAGGGAAAGTTTCCTTGACTTTCCTGTTCTGGAGCTTGGATTCGAGCCAATGCTTGTTTGCGTCCTGGCACACATCACATTATTATTTGTATATAAGCCTTTCGCTAGACTATAAAGTCCCAAAGGCAAGACCTGTGCTTCAGTTATCTCAGGATCCTCCTACATATTCCATAATGGTTTGATGAACAGATAGATGAAGGAGCCCTCCCAGAGCTTGTAAGCTGCACTTGTAGAAAGCAAGGACATGGGGCAATCCACACGATAGCACTGGGAATCTGAGAAGAGTACCAAAGAGAGTAAGGAGAATTCCAAAAGTGATAGGAGAGGCACAGACCTGGGAAATAAGCATCATTCATTTACGTTTGCTTTGAAATATTTTCATGAGATACTACATGTGTTATATACTCCCCATTCAAGTTCCTGCCAAATGCATGGCATGCACTAGCACTTAATATGTGGTTAGTGATGGTTCCCTATTTCTGGTTAACATGACCGAAGAGGTAAAGCCTAAGGCAAGAATTATACAAAATAAAATCTAAAAATTGCATTATTCTAAGGCCATATAATTGGAATGACATAAAGATAATGAACATTTATTGGCTTCCTGCAGTGAAGAGACTGTTGTTGTTTGTAGCTGGTAAGCATCCATAATAAAAGTATAAAATAGATGAAATCTGCCCTCAGGTTTTGCATTGTTAACAGAGGAAACAGGAAAAATACATACAGTAAAAATGATGCAACAATATATATTAGAAGTTATTCTGACCCTGAGGATACTGGGAAATATGCCCAGTTGGCCTCCTGGAGTCTAGATCAGACCATGGCCAAACTGGGTCATAGGAAGACGAGATACAGTCTTTCCCCAAGTTCCTTCAAATGTCCTTCATTGGGTAAGACTCATGAAGTACAGCTCATGCAGACGCTCCAGGGATGGACTCATCCCCGCTATTAGAGGGTGGCCCAATGAAAGCAAAGCTTAGAAATTTTGTTCACTGGATGTGACACGGCAGCATATAACTCCTGTTGTTATTGATAGTTGTCCTGCAACTATCAGAAAACCTAAAGATGAAGCCAACACAGAGGGGAGAGAACCAAGAAAATCACAAAGAAATGGAATAAGAACTCCAGTTGAACTATATCTGAAGCCTTCTCTATCTCAGTACTTTTTTTAATGTATTCCACTTACCTTTTATCCAGTTTGAGTTGGGTTTCAGTCACTTCCTAGAAGTTTTGGAAAGAGTACCTCTGTCCATCCCCTTATGTCCTCTAGTTGCTCTAGTATACAGAAATGTGTGGGGACACATTTGAATTCACCTTGCCTTGGAAAGTAATAAAATCATTAAGTGTCCATAAGAAAAAAAAAAAATACAACATATGGAAGAGGCAGTAATATTGGCCTAGAATACCAGACACGAATGTCGCTGAAATGCGAGAAACTGTAACAATCAAATTCAGATAAAATCCATAAGGCAAAAACCGCTCTTCTGTAAGAATAGTCTGAAGGTTGAAAGTTCTGGCCCTTCCAAAAAAATTCAAAATGCAATCACATCACTGGAGAGGACAGGAGCATTTAAGGGTCAGAGAAAGTTGAATTGTTTCTCTGTATCAGTGATCCTCACTGACAAGATAGATGTAGAATCTTTACTAAAGAATACTTTTCTTTGAAAACAAAGATGATTCACTAGCATAAAAGAAAAGAAACAACAGGTGGCGAATACAACTCAAGACATTAAATTTCCATGAGTCACTGAAGCCAGATGGCATGCATTTGAGAATTCTGAAGAAATTTAAGATCAAAGTATTTTGGATACTAACAATATGGGCAATTTATCATATAAAACAACTATCAGACTCAGGGAGATTGCCAGCTGTACTATATGACACAATTAGGAGAAGCACAAATTGTTCGTTCAATTCAATTAAATGCAATGAAACCTAACGAGCTTATTGGACACCACCAAGTGCAAAGCACTCTTCTAGGCACTGGGCACTCAAAGGTGTTTAAGACAAGGTCATGTCCATCATAATCTCACAACTGAGAAGACTGTATGTCGTCCGTAGCAGTTAGCGATGCATAATGTCAAGCATACTTAATGATTTTATAAGAACAACATTTAAAGAAGTCTCTTATAAGGTACTTTTCCACTGGAAAGGTGAATTAGAGATCAGATGAAGATAACTGGAACCATTCCAGGTGGGTTAAAAGGAGAAAATCTTGGTGCTTGAAGATCTGTAGAAAGACTGGAGGCATGGGCCCTAAATGGACTTCCAGAATAAGACTCTGGGTACCTCTCTGGGAGATAATGCCTCTGTAATGGTCAGGAGATTGGAGAAGCAGGAGGCTGTTAGCTCCAGAGCCACCATGTTACCTCTCCCCCAACCTCTGTCAGCAAACTGAATGTCCCCACACTGCCTTTCAACCCTATCGAGCTAAAGACTGGACATTGGCAACTCTACTATAGAGGCCACAGAAGCAACAAACACTAAAGGTCACGTTTGCCAGTAGAAACAGCTGAAAGTAACCGGAGAACAGTAGCCACCACAGGATGTCCACCTCCACCTTCCAAACCTCAAAGGTATACGTTTGATGGATACCTGCAAGGAAGTCTGGGAAATGTAGATTTTTAGCGCTATTGCATTCTAATATGGTGTAGGATATAGGACAGCTAGGCACACTGCAAAAGGGTGGAATGGAAACCGGGTGAGGGAAGTCAATCCATACTCTACCACAAAAGACCAGATTAATCTCCCTCCCTATTTACAACCTAGTACTTGTCTATGTACTCCCACCTAGGA
Source organism: Mirounga leonina (assembly GCF_011800145.1). NCBI lineage: Eukaryota > Metazoa > Chordata > Mammalia > Carnivora > Phocidae > Mirounga > Mirounga leonina. Next base: position 1,592,680 of record NW_023270431.1, read on the forward strand.
TTCATCCCAAAGCAGCTCCTTTCCTTGCCTGTCTTGTTTATTATCTTCACCATCCACCCAAATGACGGAGACAGAAGTCTTGGAGTTGGCTTCAGCTACTCCCTCATTCACTGGACTATCAATCGTATGGTCAATAAATCCTGTTAGTTCTAGCTCAAATGCCCCTGCCCTCATTCAAGCCCTCTTCACCTTTTAAACAGAGTATTATGAAGTTTCTTTACTAGTAATCTAGCAGGTTATTCTTTTTAAAGAAAATCTTTCCTGTGTCCTAACTTTCAGAATTGGCCTTATAAAATCAAAATCTCATCATGTCACTCCTTTGTGTAAAACCCTCCAAAGACTCCCAATTTCCCGCCCAGTGATGTTTAAGCTTCTTGGTAAGGCAATCAGAATGCTCCCAATTAGACACTAGCCTACCTCTTCAACTTCTCCTTTTACCCTGTCTGGTAATTCTATACTTCTTACCACTCCCCAAGTACACCAGACCCATCTAAGACTCTGTTCCCCTAAATATATTGTTTTTTTGCACCCCGGATTGTACTTTTCCATAGTTAACAAACTTCTATTCATGCTTCAAAACCCAGTGTCAATGTTACTTTTGCAAAACATTCCCAAGCAGCATTCATTTTCTCTCCTCTTCAGTGTTATCACATATTTCTCATGCTGCTATTTGAGTGTGTTTCATGATATATACCTTTCCTTCATGCTGCATGCCCTCCACTAAACTGAGAGTCCCTTTGAGGATGGGGCAGAATCTCATCCAGATTTATATATCGTTCCCCAGTCCACACCAATGTCAGGTTCTGGTACATCTGAGTATTTATTGAATGACCATGTGAAAAAAATATAAAAGCATTTATAAAGAACTTTTTAAAAGAAAAGTCAAAGACTTAAAAATATACTAACCCTATTGTGATAAAATAATAATCATCTTCTCTTACCTGACTCCAAGAGAAAAGTGAAAAGATGTTAGGGGAATAGGTATAGTGTTCTTTTTTAAGATCTGCTCTGTCTCTAAAAGATGTAAACTTGGCAGCCTGACTTGAAAGAGTCAAAACGAGTACCCGGGAGTTTCTTACAGGCAGCACTGGCTCTCTACCCAGAATGAGCCAGCAAAATCCCAGAAGCCTATATACGGTTTTTCTTGGACGATGTATATGTTTAGATTACAGTAGCTGGATGGCTCCAGGGAAAGTTCTTGACTTGCATGGGAAACTCAAAAGAAAGAAAATCTGCTCAAATCCAGAGAGAACTTAAGTCAAAGAACAACTAAGCTCATTTTGCAATAATTCCAATAATGGTGAGGAAATCACAACCTTTAAATGAGACCGGGAGGGCCCTAGACTGACATCTGGCCCCCAAAAGAAAAACAGCAACGAAGTTCGATTGAACGTTATTCTCACGAGCATTAGTTTTAAAGCATAGTTTCCCAAAGCGTATGCTAGGGAACGTTAGCTAGGGAGTTTGTGGTTGAGCATTTGGGAAAAGAGCAGACTATATTGTCTTCTGGGAACCTCACAAAGACGGACTGGTATAAGCAAGTCTCTGAGAAGTGTTATTAAGTGTTACTTTAGATCCAGTGTTTCTCAAACATGTGTAGTTACTCTTGTTTTCGTTCAACAGCTTCACCACATCCAGCAGAACCAGTACTACATACTGATGCAGGAAGGGGGCGGGTTATAACCTAAAGTTCAAGGTGACAGTCCTGTGATGGCAACCACATGAGTGGAGTGGGGTAGCCCTCTGACTCTAGAGACACAGGAGGAACGAGACAAACTTTAGAGTGCTTAGAATAAGGATGTCTCCCTGCAGTGGCCCACATCCTAATCCCCGGGACCTGTGAATATTATCATATATGGCAAAAGGCGCAATTAAGAATCTCAGAGGCAGAGCTTATCCCAGATCATAAATATAATCACATGTATCTTTATAAGACAGACACACAGAGGAGGATGTGTTGTGAAGACAGAAGCGGAGATGGGAATACCAAGGCAAGCACCAGAAGCGAAAGAGGGATGGATTCTTCCCTGGAGCCCCTGGCGAGAGTGTACCCTGCCAATACTTTGATTTCAGACTTCTGGCCTCCAGAAGTGTGAGAGAATACATTTCTGTTGTTTTAAGCCACAAAGTTTAGGGTCATTTGTTATAGCAGCCACAGGAAACACATACACCCAAGTTAAATACCTCTGTGACTAAGGCACTGAGCAATGTTCTGGCAACTTCCACAGTGTTCCCGAAGGTAAGGGATGAGCCTGCCACTTCCACTCTTGGCATCCCAATTTTGTTTAATAACCTGCTGTAGAGCTTCTTGAACCTATTTATATATAATAGCCTATATAATACTGCGAGGCAATGAGTTTCATAAATTTACTACCCACTGTGAATAGCATCTTGGTGTATGGACTTTTTTATGGCACAGTGCATTTTCATGATGAATCCATTTGTCCCTTTTTTCAACTTTTGCTTAATGCTTCTATCATTAGCTTAAATAAATGTGGAAAACAACTGAACGCCACTAAATAGACAAAGGTCAGAGAGGAGAGCTTGGAACAGTTAGACCGTATTCATGAGACACATAAAAGGCAGGTCCTTCTGCAGTCGAAGGCTTCTGTGGACAGTGCTGTGCCTATTTGGAGGGCTGAGGTGCATACTTGTGGTGTTAGCAGAGGAAGGCCTTGAGGCAAATATTCATCTTGGGAACATTTCAACAGGACATGGCCCAGAGACAAAATCAGGCAGAAACACAGAAAATTAAGCTCAGCACCGGGACCCACCTCTGCTGAGCTACAGGAAACATTTCCTTTCGGTCTTTAATAGGAAAATAGCCATATCATGAGACCAGCATTACATAATCCCTGATGAGATTGGTGGAACCCATATGGATTGAGCCCATAAACATGCCTTACTGCTTGTTTGGACACTTGCATTCCACCTGCCACCAAAAGAGTCTGATTTATAAAAAGAAAAAAAAAACAAAAAAACAAAAAAACAATTTACTCTAAAGAATTGGAATTTGGAGTTTATACATTAAGCACCAAATAGGTATTATGAAACAGAGCATATAAAACGTTGGTTACTTGGCATTAGTTCAACTGACGATTCTAGGACATTGAGTCTCAAACCTTGTTGTGCATGAGAATCACGAGGTCGTAAGTTCAAAGAGCAGATTGCTGGGCCTCTCCAGTTTTTCCTGATTCAGTAGCTGAAGGGAAGAGATGGGTGATGAACAGAGTGTCATGTGTTGAGAAATATTACTTTAGAATGTGTATGGGTGTGCTTATTAAATTTTAATATAGTAGTGGTCAACCCCCTCCTCTCTTTCTATACGTGCTACCATTTGCCTTAGGGTAAGACAAGGGGGCAGAAGAACGTATATATTCTTAGAGAGAGAGAAAAAATTCAAACACCTGATACCAATGCACAGCTACTAAAAAATTAAATACATAAATCTGTTCAAACTATCAACTTAATCATCTTGGAAACAATTGTGTTATACACCCAAATGACACCTCTTTTATAAATCTTTATACTGTCGCAAGAGCTTTATAGACTCAAAAAGAATAAAAGCAATTGTTAACATTTAGTGAGGCCCTCCTGTGTGTCAACACTGTTCCAATTGCTTTATGCACAGTGACGTATTTAATTCTCAAAGGAGCTCCGAGAAGGAGGTGCCATGTTTACCCCTCTCTTATCGATGAAGAAACAGAAGCCAGAGTTTTGACCCTGCTCCCAGGGCCTCACTGCTAGTGAGCAGTAGAATAGGTATCTGAACTTGAGCAGCATACAGGCATCTTTGAAATATTTACTTTCCATGATTTCGTGTATTGAATCTCAAACCTTTGTATATCACTTTGTCATTGAAGGAATACTACATAGCTATTTCATTTTGCTCTATTCTTTTTAGCCACACTGATTCCCTCTGCTTCAATCTCCCAAGTTTGTATTACTACATAGAACTGTTTTGAGACTCCAGAGTAAAAGAGGACAAAATGCCACATTTCCTACATCAAGCCTGCCAGAAACTGGAATGTCAAAGACGACTTCATCCCAGGTGAGATCCAGGTGCTTTCTGGAATGCTACAATTCCATTTTTTCTGGGGTCTTTTAACACACAGCACTAAGAAATCTCTTCTCGCAGTTAAAACAGCATGGGTCCCAAACTACATGGTTATAAATCTTTAAGACCACGCACATCCCTTTCATTAGCAAGAAGGGATAATGTCTCTATCACAGATTAAAAACACACCCAAGTTCAGCTTCCCTTCACAGAATTACTGGTCCAACTCCTGGATTTTTTTTTTTCTGATTTTCCTCTCACTTTTCAACTTACATTACCTCCTTCCTGAAGCCTTTTTTTTTTCCCCACACTGACCGAGTGCAGAGGAGTGATTTTTTTTTTTTTTTTTTTTGAGGAGTGGTCTTATTTTAATGGTAATAAAAATAGCACCCCTCACCGGAGCAAAGCTGGTGAGTGTCGATTATGATGCCTTTCCCTGCCTCCACTCCCTTTCTATTTCTTCCTATACCTTCCTGTTTCATCCCCTCCAGTTTCACACTCTCTTTTAAAGACACTGACACTGTTGGGGCTCTCTCACTTTCTATTGTAAATCGCACCTTTCATACAGATTCCATAAGCATCCCATGGTTGAATGATGGTCACTTTAACTTTTGGAACAGGGATGCCGCACATTCAGGAGCCATCTAACACCTCCCCGAATAAGTGTACCCAGTACTTCTTGATGGTACCAGGTTTACACTAAGCAAAACCAGCAAGGAATCCAAGGTCTCCACTGGCCAGATGGAGCCCTTTCTGCCTGAAGGATCATCCAGGTGGGAATACAAATGATAGAGCTGATAATGACCCTGTCCTCACAGCCTTCACAATTTAATCAGTAGAAAAAATCATGCAGAAAGTATGTGTTACAAAGGTGACCAGATGTCAGAGGAGAAAGTCCAACCCCCTCAGACTCTACACATGCCCTTTGGAATCAAAGCCTCTCTGCCTCTGAAGTCTCCTCTGTGACTAATCTTTTTTTTTTTTAATTTTTTATTGTTATGTTAATCACCATACATTACATCATTAGTTTTTGATGTAGTGTTCCATGATTCATTGTTTGTACATAACACCCCGTGTTCCATGCAGAACGTGCCCTCTTTAATACCCATCACCAGGCTAACCCATCCTCCCACCCCCCTCCCCTCTAGAACCCTCAGTTTGTTTTCAGAGTCCATCATCTCTCATGGTTCGTCTCCCCCTCCGATTTCCCCCCCTTCATTCTTCCCCTCCTGCTACCTTCTTCTTCTTCTTTTTTTTTTTCCTTAACATATATTGCATTATTTGTTTCAGAGGTACAGATCTGTGATTCAATAGTCTTGCACAATTCTTCTGTGACTAATCTTGACCCAGGTCCCTGTGTTCTCAAGAGCATCAAGACCCTTCTTCCTTCTACACCTTTGTATCTATACCTCCTTCCACATGTTTTACCATTTATCTCTTTGCTCCCAATTATATCCATGGGGCAGGCGGGAACTGCGTTCTTACTATCTCCAGCATTCAGTTGTGGAGTCTAGTCCCTACTAGATGCTTAATAAGGGTTCAGTGCTTAAGTAGACAGAAGCACAACAGAGTAATTAAGTACATATGTTCTACTTTTAGATAAATCTGAGTTCACATTGAGCGCCTTACTATGCAGATACCCTTATGGCATTTCCTTAAGCTTCAGTTTTCTCCTCTATAAAATAAATAAATCTGTATCAGAGAGCTGTCGCTATGATAAAAAGTGACATGTGAAGAAATGAAGTACGACTTGGAAAATGGCAGTTATTAATATTGTTAAAGAATAGCTTAAATCTAATAAAGTAAAATTTCATATTCCTATGAATGAAGTTAAAAGTCATGTATTTATGTTAAGGATGTAATGAACAGGAAAGGGATGGGTCAGGTGTAAGTAAACAGTTGCAGAGTTTCTGGAGGAAGGTGATATTAAAATGTAAAGGTGTAATGCAAACGGAAGTCCTAGAACAGAGAAAAAAATTTACTGGAGGTAAAAATAATGATGCCAGGAGCAGGTAAGTAACACTGAAATATATTGAAGGTGGTGACAAAATAATAATGCCGAGAAATACTGGTGAGAAATGATGAGCAGGCGGTCACCAAGATGGGACATGGATCCCAGTGTCAGCTCTTGAGTCAATGACAGAAAGTGAGTATTGAAGATTTCAGACACAGTTGGGTATAGGATCTAGTGAAGCAGAAGAGATTTGAAGACAAAAAGAACAAATAGAAGACTGTCGTATCCAGGAACTCTGAGTGGATACGAGGGGGCTGTCCCTTACAAATGCTAACGAGCTATTGCTAAAGGAGTTCATGTTGGCAATTTGGGGGCGGGGGGGGGGGAGTGTTACTAACACTTGCTGATGAAAAGCCACTCGTTGACTGACTTTGAAGCAACCAGAAAAACAGTTTTACTTGAGAATGCCTAGAAGTGAGTTACTGGCCAATCCCAACAGGGAGAAGAGTAAGCACTTTTCAAGCATTTGCTGATCAAAACTTTTGCATATCTGAGCTCCTGCAATTCTAAGAGGACTTCCCACTGGGTTTGCTCACCCCTTTAAGTCCTTGAATTTAAGGACAGAAGTTCCTATAAACGGAGAATTTCAAATAGTCAGAAATTGCGTTCAGAACAATATAGCTGTTCTTCCTCTTAGAGAGTGGCACAGCTATCTGCTAATCAAGCAAAAACACTGCCCACCTAGAGCCCAGTGCCCTTCACCCTGTGGTTGTAAAATTGGCAGGTATCAGATTTCAAAGGTGAAGTGTCTCCCAGCTCTCCTGAAAGACTGGGATCCAAAGGTCAGAGGTTCCTTGACCAAGAGGTCAGGCCACTAAGGTCAGGATGTCCAGGACTTGTCACAAAGGTCAGAATGCTCTGCCAACAAGACTTCAGCCAGAGTGTGGAATTGGAAGAATCCCGTGGGTGAGGGTGTAGCAAGAGAAAGATCAATAGGCTTATTTGCCAGGATTTAAAGAAATTTGGGCATGGAATCTGGCAAACCCAGATGTGCTGGGAAATACGCTCTTCAATTTAAGTTGAGCTAAGAAGAATTTGACATATATCAGAGCAAAGTGTGCTTGTCTCCATCTAAGGACCAAGGTGTCAATTCTATTGATTGTTGTGCATAGTCATGACCACTAGTGCTATTTTCTCTGTGTTGTGCTTAGAAATGATTATATTCTTTAGAAGTTGGATCTGAAAAGTGATGACATTGAGACTCAAGAGCCAACAATTTCCTAGCATTGTGTTCCATGTGTTTACAGAGACCAAAATGAGGCACGAATTACCTTAAGGTATTATCTTTAAATGTGGATAAAATACATTTTAAACAGTTTTTATCTGAATTTTTAATTGTGTCTACCTTTCTTTCAAAATCACTTTGAGGGAAAAAGTAAAGTATCTTAGTTTTAGGTCTATTTTATTTCATATTTTTATTCTGAAAGTTACAGTACCAATAGATTCAATAAAGACAATAATTTGGAATCAGTCATCAACCAGATAGCCAAAGGAAGATTTACAATAAAAAGTATTAGGCGTAAACCACATTTTTCTTTTAAAACACACTGGTCAAAGCTATTATTATGGAAACCTTTTATTTTAGAATCCTTTTTAATGCACAGGACATTTTAATATATATTATTTCATTTGATACCCACTAGACACAATATACAATATATAAATAATCAAGTTAATTGTGAAATATTTTGGGTATTAAATGGCACTTGGACAAGCTAAAGACAATGAACTATAGTTCGATTTTTGGCATGGGATTTCAATTAGCTCTAATAAGATTATGTATTTCATCCAATGTGCATTGTGTCAAAAATAAATTCCTATGACCTAATGTCATTAAAATGTTATCATCTTTGGCTCTTCTCTCTTCTGGAATGTACTAGGCACCATGCAGAATATTGGAAGTTTGCATAATAGAGAATGGCAATATGAAAGTTGAAATGTAATTCTGTTGTCTTTTCAAGATGTACTGCAACAGGACTAATGACTATATATCTCAGCTTTAGCAAGATCCAATTTTCTCCTCTAAACTAAAAAGTCACTCCCAAGATTTAGACTTTCATTTTATAAAATTATTCCCTTAAAAATACACAAGAAATGCCAAGATTGTAAAATAACAAAAATGTGTGGCTACAGACAATTGCTGCTTTATAATGTACTGGTGTTTCATTAATCACTGCTTCAAACTGTACATTCTGATTTGTATGTGACTTCCTGAGTAATAAACATATCGAGTAGTGAAAATTGCATGTGATGACCAATTTAATATTTCAGGACAAGGGGAAAGGTTTATATTTGTAAGGGCAAATTAATACTTGATTAGATAGTCTCTAAGATAATGTTCTTATCTTGACAGTCCCTTCTTCAAATGACTTGGAAGAGCCCTAAAACCTGGGCTGTTATCCTAAGAAACATGTTTAAAATACTTCCTTTAGCTAGATTCTGAGGTTTCTTTGGAGTAGAACCAAACATTTGATAAGTACCTTTGTTTTGTTTCAAAAGCTCTTTTGGGGTCAGATGTCTCCACTCATAATCCTTAATTCACTTGGGATAATGTGCCACCAAAACATTTATTGTGATTATGCTGTTTAACCCAAATTAGTGAGTGAAAAGATTTAAAATGTTATCATTTGCTAGAAATTTATGGAATTTTTCTTAAAGAAAGGAGTCTAACTCAGCCAATCAAATACATTCAATGTTCCCCTAAACTCATATTTAATCTTGTATACATTTAAATGATCTCATCTTCCTAAAATAAGTTCTCAACTCAACTAAGTAAATCTTACCAAATGGTGAAATCCCAATTCAGTGCCCATTTCTCTTGGGAAGTCTTACCTAACTATTCACTTCGATTTGAAGTATAGCTTGTATCACCTATACTAGTCCTATTTCACTAGCTCATGTGCATGTCACATATGTTAGTCATGCTTCCCCAACTAGACTTTAAATTCACCAGGGAGAACAAGGATGAGAACCAACATTAATTGGCCTGCTATAAACAATGGAATGGGTTACATACTTTATATATGCTATCCCAGTTTACAAGATCAAAGTTTTACACTTCTTGTTGAATTCCAAAATACAGGGCACAGCTGGTGTTCAAAAAATGCTTGTTCATTTAAAAATAGTGTTTAAAGTAATTTCTTCCCGAAGATGTTATTATTGCCAAATCATTCTATTAGCCATTAGTAAAGGTCATTTCTAAGATTAGCCAATCTTCATATTCATAAGAATTTGTCTCATTTTTTTTTTTTTTACTTTATCTTTGTGAGAGAGACAATGATAGAGTATGAATGGGGGAGGGACAGAGGGACAAACAGACTCCCCACTGAGTGAGGAGCCCTACTCAAGGCTTTATCCCAGGACCCTGAGATCATGACCTGAGCCAAAGTCAGATGCTTAACTGACTGAGCCACCCAGGCGCCCCTAGTCTCATTTTTATAAAAGCTAACAATTCAGAGGAAGTATCACAGAGTAAGACAACAACCTTAATGTGTTTTATGGTCTTTTTCTCTTCCCTTCATCCCATTCCAGGGACTTAATGTGGAAGAAAACGTTTACAACACTTTCTCAACACAATTGTTAAATTACAAACTCTAGACTAAAAATGCCTGGGTTCAAATTCTAACCCCATCAACTTGAGCAAATTATTCAAGCATTTTACAGCCAGTTACTTTATCTATAAAGTAGAGATAACAGTATATTGTCAAAGATCTCCATGAGGATTAAACAGGATAATGTGTACAAAATGATGGGCCCTTAATAAACACTCAATAAACATTAACTATTTTATTATTTATTTATAAATTGTCTTTCTCTATTTCCCCATCTAAGGGCTTAAGAAAAATAAAATCACACTCTATCCAAATAAGTGAGAAAAAATATAACAGATACCTCAGACTCTTCACTCTCATTGACTCAGTATGAAAAATGGAATGAGGTAAAGTTTATAAGGCCAAAGACTAAACTTACATATGCCAAATTATCCCATACCTCACCTTGACCCTCTTCTCTAGAATAACTCTTTTCTCATACTTTGTTCATTCTGGTCTAATTTACTAATATAGATAAGTCACTCATATATGGATGGATTAACAAGTAATGCTATGGACTCATGTTCTCTTTGTAGTGTTCTAGAAACAGAAGTAAAGATATTTGAGTGTTTTGAAATGACTTTTCAGTTTCTGAGTTTGTCTTTAACTATGGTACATTCTGAGACTGGACCACATGGTTGATGGCTTTATAACCATTACCCAAATTAAATACATGACTAAAGTTTATCATAAAGTTCAGAAAGAAAAAGTTGAGGACACAAATAGTTGTGTAGTATAAGACAATTCCTGTTGCTCAGATTGGCTAAATAGCTTTCAGCCCTGGGCTCCACCAGGAAACAATCAATAAATCCATTCAACCATCCTTAAAGAGCTGCATTCTCTAAGTCACTTTAGCCATTTGCATTTTTAATTTTTCCTACAAATTAAAAAAAACCACTTAATATTTCTCCTCCTTCATATTTCAGCTCACATGTTTCTGCTTCTCTGTATTTAAGATGATCTTTAAATCCATAAGCACTTGGGGAAGGTAGTATTTTTCCACAGCAATCATTATTAGCCTTCTGAGTCTTAAGAATAAATGATCCCTAAGAAACAAACACAGAAAACAGATGCATTATTATCTTAAGAGAATTCTTAACTGGACTTCTCCCCCGTTTCTTTCTGGTGCTTTCTCCACAAATCCTGCAGTTCATTATCCTAAAAATGAATTTGATTGCTAGAGGGTAGCAGAATGTGCCACCACAAAATATGCCACTTGGCATAAAGATTATTTTGAGCTGAGGACAACTGAGAAAAAGCAGATACAACAAAAGCTCTCTACCCTACCCCTATTTATCTAAGAGCAGGACACAAATTGTAAATATGTCTCCCCTCTCTTCTCCACCAGGAAGGACAGAAGTTAATCACTAGAGACAACTCTAGATCCTTATCAGCCCAGAGATGGCACCAGACGAAACTACATAACAAATGTTACCAACTAGCCTTTATTTTCCATTAATTTCCCCATGTATTTACCTTCCCACAATTTGCCCCCTCACCCCAGAAACTCAGTTATCTTTCCTTTGTCTTGTCATTTCTACAAAAATGTTCTTCTGTTAAAATGCCATATAAGCCCAAGCTCTAATCACTCCTTTGAGTTACTCATCACTAGGTACTTCCATGTGTATGCACACATTACTAAATTTCTGTTTGTTTTTCTCTTGTTAATCTGTCTTTTGTTAGTCCAATTTACAAAGCCTCAGCCAATGAAACTAAGCTAGGTAGAGGGAAAAGTTTTCCTCTCCCACATTGCTATGCTCAGCTTAAAAACCTCTGTTGGCTTCTTACACCTATGGAATAAAATTCCATCTCCATAGGTGGCCCTTCCCAATGAGCCCCAACCTGTCTCTTTGACCACTCCTCTCCAACACTTTCTCTATTGGGTCACATAAAGTTCTTCCCTACAGCCTGAAAACACCTCACTCAGAAACTGGAGAGGAGCTACTCTTATATATACTGCTTCTTCTTTCTAAAATATTCTTCCCTGGGAAAATGTATACTGCTAACCAAACACGACTCACTAAACACTTGACTCAGTTCAAGTGTCACCTCTCAGTTGTGGCTTTTCCTCAACTTCTCCAGGTAGTACCTGTACTTCTGGAGTACTAATTTCTTATTATCTCCTTTAACCATCACAAAAACCAAAGAGGAAATTCTTAGTAGCCTCATTTTACAAATACTAAACTGGGGACTATAGAATGTACAGGATTCTTTTTGAGGGCAGAACTGGCAAATCTGCCACCATCGCCTTCACAGCCAAGCAGCTATTCATCCTCTGTGCTCCTGTAAATGTCTATTCATCCTTCTATTGCAGTCCTTAGCAGGAAGTATTAAAAACATCTGTCTCAATGTGTCTCCTCTGTCGTTCTAACTAGATTCTTTCCTGATGTTAAGACTTCCATAGTCCCAGGACTTAGTATAGTCTTTGGTGTTCAAATGTTTCCTTAGTAAATGAAGCACTCAATCAATGAAACACTTTCTAATTTAAGAATGAAAGGGAACATGCGCTAACATTTAATGAGCATCTATATTATTTACCAGACATTGTGCTGATTCTACAAAGCTCATTCAGAATTATCTAATGAGTTTTATCAAAAATCCCTGTTTTTATCAAAACTTATTTACATTACATAAAATATTACACAAATTTATAACACTTTAACCAAGTGAAGTAAATCTTCTAAACAACTTTCAGGAATTAGATGCATGCTCAGGACTTATTATACAAATTGTTGAAGAAGCATTTCTTACGTATTAATAAAGAAAAAAAAATCAGTGGAAGCCAACTAAGAATCAGAGCAAAAAAGTGCAGCTACTTTGTTCTCTTTACACCAGCAGTCTGCATTTCTTCTCTTCATGTATTGGCAGTAAACAGGCAACCCATTCTGCTGTGCACTCTGTTGTATTTTAGGCTCTTTTGGTGGCAAGTAGCAGACCAGTTCAACCCAGCTTAAGCAGAAAGATTTAATTATAAGAATTCAAGAGAGTCTCAGGGTGCCTGGGTGGCACAGTCCAGTAAGCACTGGTCCTGATCTCAGGGTCTCACAAACTTTATACCTCTAAAGGAATTGGAGTCAGAAATAAAAACTCTTAGGCAATGCCTCTCTCTCTCTCTCTCTCCATGGTGTCTCATCTCCTCCATTCTCTTTGCCTGTTTCCATTATTGCTTTTTGTCATTTCTGTTTCTCTTTCCACATGGTGAAAGATGGATAGCTCATCCAGGGACATGTTACATGTTGTGTGTCTCTAGCCATGCTTAGAGACTAACTAGATGACTGAGAAGCAGTTGGCTTAGAGAGAGAATCTGATTGGCTCAGCACGGTCAGGTGTCCACTCTGGGCCAATCACTAGTGAAAGTGGCAAAGGTCTTATACACACACCAAAAAAAAAAAGAATAGCTAGAGACACCTAGGGGTGGATTTCTCAGCAAAAAGGAGTCCGTGTTAACTGAACAGATGTTCCAGTGATTGTCCATTCCATACACGTTCTTATCCAAATTTTTTTCTTGCACGGAAATCAGTTAGAGTGTCTGTATGTTACAACTTTGCCAGATATTCCAAATATGCAATATTAAGGACTCAGTTTCTTAATCAGTTTGTAGTAGATTCAGTCCTAAAAATTTAGACCACAATTTTCTGGCCATTATAAAATCACTAGGGCTGATTGTATCCATACCTTAGCTGGTTGTTATGTAATTTTCTCCTCTTTCCCAAATAGATTGATGTTTTCAGTTCAACGTAACTAGAACTAAAGAAAATGTGCAGAGGAAATGTCTTTTCTTATTACATTATAATCATGTTTGTGTCATAACAGAGTCGCTAAATGAAAGAGACATACTCAAATCACTGCAGGACCAAATTAGCAAATTGAATAGTTTTGGTGTGTTCACAGAATAATCGATTAAACCATGTAACCTCAAGAGAGGCAGTTTCCAATACACAGAAACATCAAATAGGAGGAGCCTCTGATCTGAGGATGTAATTGGACATAGATGAAAGGGTAAGTCAGAAAATGCTCCCCTAAATTCTTTCCTAATGTTGCTTAGTTCAAAATAATTAGCCTCTAGCCTTTAAGTACAGAAATAAGTATTATTGAATCTTGTTGTTTCTAACATAAGTAAATTTGTAAAAATAAAATCACTCTTGCCAAGTTTCCAGTTTTGTTTTTTTTAAGACAAGTAACCCCTCAAAATTAACTGACCAAAACCTCTTATGACCAGGTAATACACTGAGAGCACACAGTCATCTTTTTTCCCAAAATGCCATTGAAATGAGAGTAAGGGTGTTTATTTTTTTAAGATTTTATTTATTTATTTGACAGAGAGAGACACAGCGAGAGCGGGAACACAAGCAGGGGGAGTGGGAGAGGGAGAAGTAGGATTCCAGGACCCCAGGACCATGACCCAAGCCGAAAGCAGATGCTTAACAACTGAGCCACCCAGGTGCCTGAGTGTAAGGGTGTTTAAAAAAGAGTAAGTTCGTAATGATATCATAAAAGGAGCTAATAGAGAGTAGAAGTAGTGGCCTAATTAAACAATGAAAGCAGATGGGGGTCACCTGGAAATGTACCCCCAGCGTGGAGGAAGCCATATACTCCACAGAATGTATGCTCACTGAAGAATGCTGTATCTCAGGGAGGACCCTTCCTCTTAGGTGAGGATCTGGAGAAACTTGAAGCTGAGAATCAGCAGATTCAAGAGAAGGAATGGGCTGTGGAATGGTATCAGTCAGGGTCTAACCAGAAAAACAAAAACCTTAAAAAAAGAAAAAAAGAAAGGAAGGAAGGAAGAAAAAAACCTTTATAGGTATTCTAAACTAAGAGAAATCAACTGCTACGGAGAATAGGTTATCCTGATAATGGGAAGAACAGGGAATTCCCGAGCCTGAGCTGGTGATGCAACTCAGATTTGGTAATTGCAGTAACTCAGATTTGGTAATTGCAGTAAACCTCTACCATGCCTAAGGGCTAAAGGGACCAAAGGCCAAGGTGGTGTCAACAGAGCCCCAAGCTACAGCCATCTACAGAAGCTGACCCCGTGGCAAGCCTGCCCAGTAGAAGCTGAGACCACAGAAGAAAGGACGGATTGGCAGGAGAGGTATGAAATCTCTGCCAGCTCCTCAAACATTACCTGAGAGGGTACCGCTGCCGGGGACACAGAGACAGTGAGAAATATCCTGGCTCCTCTCTTCTTCCCACGCCCCAGTCTTTTACCCATGCTTCTTGCTGCCTGAATCCAGCCAACTGACAAGGAAACCTAAGAAACAAGGCTCTTGTTCTGTGGAGCAGGGCATGAGGAGGTTGAGAAATATCTCTGAGATCAGATAGCCATATGGCAATCTAGAGACATCTTTCAAGTAAATGCTTCTAAAGGAACTAACTTCCTGACAAGACAGAATTAGGGGCTCCTGTGGGAGTTAATACCCTAGAGCGAAGCATCGTTCTCATTTTTTTTTTTTTTCCAGGAGTGGGGAGGAAAAGGTCTGCCTGCCTGCCCTTCTTCTCTAAAATACATCTGCTGTTTTTTACACACACAATTCCTGGCAGAGAAAACCCAGCCCTAGTACTATATTCATTAATTGAATCTATTTTTCACAACACTAAGTGGACAAACCAAAGAACACCACTCAATTGAGGAAAACCAGAGGGTCAGAAGAAGGACTAAGATGAACAAACAGAACAAGTGACCCCTGAGAAAACAAATAATTCACGAAACAGACTTGTAATCAGTCTTTCAGAGAGATTCAAGAATATGTTGCCCCCCCCAA
Source organism: Mirounga leonina (assembly GCF_011800145.1). NCBI lineage: Eukaryota > Metazoa > Chordata > Mammalia > Carnivora > Phocidae > Mirounga > Mirounga leonina. Next base: position 1,608,106 of record NW_023270431.1, read on the forward strand.
AAAAAACTAGCACATCAAGAGATCACTATGAAAATGAGCATTCTTGGAAATTAGCTGTATGACTGGCAAATTTTTTAAAATACTGTAATATAAATCAAAATAATTATAATTTGTATCCCAGAGCCAAAGCCCCAATGATTAAATATATATGTTAAAAGGTAAACTGAGGCACTTTAAAATTTATACTTTATTTGAGCAAACATCCATTTGAATTAGGCAGCACCTAACTGAAAATTAGGAGTGCTCTCCTGACAAGCGGGGAAAGCCTTTTATAGAGAAGATGGGAAGCGAAGCAAAGAAATTATTTGATTGGCTACCACTTAAGCTGTTGCCTTATTTGGGGAAGCCCAGTTGAAAGTTTGTGATCAGCTATTCTTAAGTTTCATTTTCTCAGATTCGAGTGCATTGACTCTGGCTTAGTTTTCAATTTGTTCCATAGACTACCAAGGCCTGAGAGCCTCCTCAGTCTAATGGCTCCTCTGTACATACATGATTAATATATATGTAGCTTTATATATAAATGTATACATCTATAATATATTTAAATATAAACATACATATTAATTTATAATATATAACTTTAGCATAATATACTTTGTATTATAAAGAATATATATTCCATATATACCTGTTGTTACATATATTATATATATTTCTATTACATATACACTTTGTATTATATATATACCAAAGAAAAATGAATCGACATGCAGACTCAATCAAGAGGTTCAATATCCCTATCTAAGAGAAATTCCCAACAAAGAGAGTAGAATGGAATGGAAGTGGGAGACATTAAACAGAAGAAAACGGAGAAGGCAGAGGAGAAGAAGGAGCAAATTTGTAAGAGCTCAAGAAATGCCCAAGTACCACCTAGATATGAAGCATTCATATCTAGGCACCCACAGGAACTAGAAACAAAGATATTTTCAAACACACAATGAGGGGTACCTGGGTGGCTCAGTCGTTAAGCGCCTGCCTTCGGCTCGGGTCATGACCCCAGGGTCCTGGGATCGAGCCCCGCGTCGGGCTCCCTGCTCCGCGGGAAGCCTGCTTCTCCCTCTCCCACTCCCCCTGCTTGTGTTCCCTCTCTCGCTGTGTCTCTCTGTCAAATAAATAAATAAAATCTTTAAAAAACACACACACACAATGAGTTGTCTTCACTTACCTTTTTTTTTTTTTATGAAAAGGTAAGTGTGGATTCTTTTCAGAACAACAAAAAAAGGAATTGAAGAAAGAGAAGCCATAGGACCCCAGAAATAGTACACCCAACACAAAAGTACAGTGAGAGGAAATTCCTTCAGAGTAGGAATTTCTGCAACACGTGAGAAGAAACTTGGGAAATGAATATAGAAGGTTCTAACCACGAGGTTTTCAAGAAAAAAAATGGATTAGCTTTGACATACAGTATAGCCAAAACGTAGGATCATTCTGGGGCTGAAATAAAGGTGTATGCTTCCTCTTTTAATAAGGAAAAGTAGGGGTGCCTGGTGGCTCAGTCGTTAAGCGTCTGCCTTCGGCTCAGGTCATGATCCCAGGGTCCTGGGATCAAGCCCCGCATTGGGCTCCCTGCTAGGCGGGAAGCCTGCTTCTCCCTCTCCCACTCCCCCTGCTTGTGTTCCCTCTCTCGCTGTGTCTCTGTCAAATAAATAAATAAAATCTCTAAAAAAAAAAATAAAGAAAAGTAAATGAAAATTAGAAATTCATGGAAGAACAAAGAACTGTATAAGGAGCCCTTGGATCAAATATGAAGAAAGGTACAATGTGGCAGGAAAGAGATCCTCCTGACCTCACTCTTAGAGCATCATTTGTCAAGTGGGCCAGGTTTAGTGAAATAAGATTACTTCATTCTACCAAGTTCCATGGTGATTAATAATTGCTGCAATTATAATACTGAAAACATTTCTTCTGAATTCTATATTGTAAAGTATAGATAAAGGGTTAAATAATTAATTATAATGGTAATACAGAATTTAATAGTATGAATTTGATCAGCATAAAAATAACAGCATATTTAACAGAGCTAGGTATGGAGGAAAGGGAGAAAAATGGTGTGAAGAAGCACTAATGTTTTTATCTTAATAATGGGAGCTAAGGAGTAATAGATATCAACTTGGATGAAGAAAACATGAAGTTTAACAATAACACGAAAAATAAAAACTTAAGAGAGCAGAAATCAATTGGAAGGAGAGGGAGTGTAAGTTAGCAAAATCATCAGCTTCCACATGAAAAAACGCAGAGATATTTTAAGTTGTAAATTTGAGGGTTTATAATTGTTCAATGATTGTAAGCTGTTAATGTAAAATAGAGGTCTGAATGTGCAGTGTAACACAGGCGGTCCAAGTTGGTGGCCGACAAGCTAACTCTGCAGAAGAGACCTTCTTTGTTTGTTTTTTATGTCCCATATAATGTTTGTAAAACTAAGAAACTTAACCAAAACATTCAGATTTCTAGTTCTTCTTAAAAACAACAAAAAAAAGAGTGTAAGAAAGACCTAGCAACACAGAGATTGCATTCCTGCATAGGGGCAACTGGCCAGAGCTGGCAAACAGCCTTCCCTTAGATGGAGCCCATGCTATGCGATTGGCCACACTCTGCAGTCCTCCAGCTGTTACTTATGCCCTGCTTTATCTGTTCACATCACCTGCCTAGCTTCTGTGAGACTGGACTCTGCCTCTTCACCAGAAGAATCATACCTGGTTCAAGGTTGGTACCTCTGGGGAAATGAGATCAAGGGCAGGGAGAGTATGGTTTGGGAGATAATCATCTTCCCTTTCAGGACAGTTTTAGCCATCTCTTTTATTTCTGTGTCTATTTGTCTTTGTATTTCTGTGTCTATGACTATGTTTTACCTGGCCCTAGCCTGACCACAGACTGATTCAGAGATAAAGCTTCAGGAAAAAAGGAAGAGACCTCATCCTTGTTGAAGGGTCAAATACATTTAGGAAGATGTCTTTCAAGGCCATGGTTCAGTACCCAGGGCTTCACAGATGCTATAAAAAAAAATAATAATAATAAAGCAAGAAATTAGAACAACCTATCTGCCTGGTGGAAGGAATATAATGTTTCTCTGATTTTGCTCGTGGCCAATTGTTAACTCTCACAAATAACCATGGGCTCCTCTACCTTTCCCAGCCTTCCTTGTAGGATGTTGCAATTATTCGACTAGACTCTAGCAGACAGGATGTGGGCAGATGTGATGTAAGCCGCTCCCAAACCTGGCCCATAAACTCTTCCCAAGCAATCTTAGAGATCTCTTTCCCTTCCTCAGCAATTTGGAAGCCAGGTGTTCAAGATGTCTTAGCTACAAGACAGACGGAGCCAATCTGACCCATATTAGACTGTGATGTGAGCAAGAAATAAACCTTTGTTGTGTGAAGCAATTGAGATTTGGGGATTGTCTGTTCCAGCAGTTATTGTTAATTACCTAAACCAGTGACTCTCAAACTTAGCATGTTTCAAAATCACCAGGAGGGCTTGTTACAACACAGATTGCTCACAGGTGACTTAATACAAAGTCTCCTACACACCAGCACTGAAGCAATGCTTACCATAACTCAATTGCAAGGATATGAAGATGTCAGAAGAATGGGTGATGCCAGATTTCCAAGATGCAACATAATGGTGCCCTTATCTACACTGAGATGACTCTAGGCAGTCTGGAAAGCGATGATTTCAAGTTACCGTGAAGCGCAATTTCAATTGCAGCATAATTATGATCTGGGAACCAGAAGGCAGATGGATCAGCCTCCTCTGAGGTCACCTCGGTTGGGCAAAAGCCCAGGTCAGGCTGCAGGTCTCAGAGTCAGGACCGGGCCACCGTCTCATACCTGTATGTTGGTCTCTAACAGCTCTCAACAGGAGCTCTTCATTTCTGAATAGGAGCAATCATAAAAAGTCTACTGCCCGAGGAGGGAAAATACCCAATAGGAATCCCATGATTTTATGTCAAGAACAGTGCCAGAAAACAAACGCATTTCTAATGACCTAGGAATGACAGACTCAACCTTCGAGGTTAGAAGCAACGACTGGACACAATTCAATTTTCTTCTTTCCTTTTTTCAGATATGAAAAATGTGCACCTCTGTGGTGGGTATTTCTACTTACTTTTCACAAGAGTGATTTGACCATATCACCAAATTCGTCCCTGCTCCTTTTCAAAAAGGAAGTTTTGCATCAACCTCTTCGGTAACTTCATATTCTCCTTGGATCCCCTACCACAAGCCACACAAGCTAGTCTCTCTTCTTATAGAGAGAGATGATAAAACTCATTTTTCTTTTAGCATTGGACTTGCTAATATTTAATTTGTTAATTATCTCACCATAATATGATCATAAAATACGCATGTTTTCCGGAAACGTCTTTTTCTGTTTCATTTCTTTCTCTTGATTTCTTGCATAGATCCAATCACAGAAATTCCTGCTTGGACATTGCTGTTAATATTCCTGAGGAGAACCTGGTTACTGCAGGTTATTAATGGAGAGTTAAATGAGAATGGTGTGATTACACTATTTGATTTTTCCCATTCTACTTGCAATCCAACGTGGTAGTCACTCTTGATGTTATTAATTCTTCGCATTTAAATTTTAATCCTCATTTATAAGCCATCTGTTGTCCTTAACTCTACAGGTCAAAAACAATGAAATTAGATTTTCTCTGTCCTCTTGAGAAATGCGAATACAGGAAATGATGAACTAAAATGAATCTTACTGTAGTTTTGACATTCAAAAATTTTAAATATTCCAAACTATTCAGAAAAAAAGGTAGCCTTTAATTCAATTTTCATGTTTTCTTTGCGATACGTATTATTAACCATCGGCTATCTACAAAGCCTTGTGCTAAGCATTGAGGAAGACTCAAACATCAACAAGAAAGAATCTCCTCTATCTTCTTAGAACTTAGAAGTAACATATTTTCATAAGTAGTGATGGTCTTGATAGTAAATGTTAAAGTCCTTAAGCAAAGCAGAACTTGATAGCTATATGTCTGAAGACAGATGATTTGGAAGAGGAATCAGTGACAGTTTCGAGGACATCTGACCTACTTCCAGAACAGTAAGATAGTGATTGTAGAGGAGGCAAGTATAAATGGGAGGGGGCAGTTCTATATGGAGCGTATTTGGGAATGGAATAACATTGGAGGACGGCTATCAAGACAGTAGAGGGTACCATTAGTAATAAGGCTGACAAGAGGCAAATCGGTACCAGCTTATACATGTTTGAATGTAACATTCAGGAATTTGGAATTCGCCCTTATTGTCCTTAAGGGCGTGACAGAGATGGGAGAGAATGACAGTTTTGTTTTAAGAAGATTGATCTGGTGACAGGCGTGTACAAAATACATTAAGGGAAGTCTGAAAATCAGATTCAAGAGATACTGATGGGAGAGAAATCGTGTGGGTCAAGCAGAGAAGGAAATCAAAGATGACTCAGAAGTTGAGAGCCTGATGGACTGGGGGGTGGGGGGTGGTGACTATAGGCACAGCGAAAAAGAAGTCAGAAGAAGCAGCTTGGCTGGGGAAAGGAGTTCCTAGAGAATTGTGGAGTTTAAAAGACCCGTGGGAAACGCAGAGGAGGCCAATGCAGAAATGGAGCTGACTTTCAAAAGAGGTCTGGGTGCTAAAGATTTGGAAAATGGTTAAAGCTGAGGGTGGGGAGAGGTGGTGATTGAAATCATCTAGGGAAGGAATGTGGTGACAGAAAGGTAGGGAGCTAATAACTATTTGGGACTAACGTTACCCAATTTACTTCATTAACTCACACTAAATTCAAACACTAAGACTGACACAGCTCCCAGACCCTCCATACTAGAGAGAGGGGCCAGCATTGTCAAATGTTGCAGTAAAAGGTAGATCTGCAGATTTGTTTGTGCTTGTGATTAAAGTCATGAGTCAGAGAATCTACATAAGCAGTCTTTTTATTTCTCCAGGTCAAGTGTAGATTTGGCAGTTAGGTAGGTCATTTGACAGAGTCAGAAATCTAATTGGATAACTCCTAACTCACCAAATCCACCTGGAGTCTAAATCATTCATTCGGATTTTCTAGAACTGAGCATATTGTTTTGTAACTCTGTGTCTTCTAGCTAAAGTCTAAGCTCCTTAAAGGTAGGGCTTTGGTCTTGCAGGTGCTTGGCTCTTAAAGGAAGCTTGATACTTTTTTTTTTGTGAAATATAGTAGTAGAATAAAAATTGGCCTCCACTGTGTGTAATCCTCAACCATTTGCAGGATTCAGCATAATGTGTGTCCCAGGACCAGTAGAATGCCGAAAAATAAAGAGCTAACAAAGATAAAGATGCTCTAGGGACTCTTGGATTTAACAGAGAATCAGCCTTCCTCTAGCTACCAGAAAGACATTCTTTATGGATTTATTAACTATTATTCTCAATTTACAGATGAGTTTATAGAGGCAGATAGTTAAGTCACTTCTAGAAGATCATAATGTGTCAGCAGCAGATCCAAGCCTGAAAGGACTTGCTTACCACGAAGGGCTCTGAGCTGTATCCTGACAGAGAGGTTCCAAACTCTCCTAAAACTTCACTTCTCAGATCGTGAGTCCTTAAGGTTTCCCCTGAGGTCAGTGTTACATGAACATCTCCAGGGAAACTCGGGCTTTTAAGTGACAAAGAATTACAAATGCTATTATCTTTTTAGAAATCATAAGGGGCCTTCTTTAGTAAAGCCAAAGTGGGAATTCTGGATGGGAAAATAAAACATCCTCCCCACTACCATCCGCCCCCAAAATAAACATTTTCTGCTTAAGGCACAAATGTGGGACAGATACATTCACTTGTGTTTTATCTAGCACTTTTAAAATGATTAAAGGCGATCGTTGCTTCCCCTGTAAGAGGTGTATTAGATATTGGTTTAAAAGGTCCGTTTCTTGGATAACAACTGGAAATACAGAGGCCAAGTTACCGCAGAGCTTCTTGTCTGTTTTAACCTCCCTACAATCTTGAGAGAGGGCAGGGAAGAGTTAACCCGAGGCCCAGACAGTCCCCTGCTGATCGGTAATGAGTGAGAGCTGAAGCTGAATGTCAATAGCTCTTTGTGAACTTGGGTAACCCAGCTGAGCCCTCTGCTTGCCAGAGCTGGAGGAGGTAATCAGCTTGACCCGTGTGACCTTCCTGAGGCTGTGCTCTGTCCTGCCTCGAGAAGCTTCTTTGCATATGCCTCCTACATGCTACTCCGTTGAGCCTCTTTTAGGACGACTGAACCTGACTCAGCCTTAAGAGGAAATATAAATTAGTCAATGCTGGTTGCAGGTTGCACAATATAGTAGATGCTTAAAAAAAAAAAAAAAAATTAATGGGAACACATCCTGGAAACCTCAAAAAGATTTCCAGGAACAGCTATGACATCTGCCCTTCCAGTGTTATTAAAATAAATTGAAGGTTATATAACAGTTCTGTCAGCACTTCAAATTTCTTGTGGAGTTGTGTTTCAGCAAATGATTCCCCCTTTCTGGGTTTGGTAAATTGATTTACTTTTTTTTATTGTTTACTTGTCACTATTTTCATTGCATGCTCCCAAGGATTCCATACACACAACGCTTACATTAGAGATTTTAAGTATATTTCATAAGATTTTCTTTGAATTTCTAACAGCATTCCATCCTCACTGTGTTCAGTAAAAGAAACTTGGACAATAACTAAACTTCTAGCTGTGTCTAAGGATGCTGTTATTAAAAGAATATTATTCACTGAGAGAGTGAATGTAATTCTGCCCGTTAAACTGCATAACTTACATAACCATGTAGAAAATAGCACAGTACACCCCATAAGAGTAAGAGTGATTTGAATCATAAGGATTAACCTATTATAGACTATACAAATCCATACAGAAAGCCAATAACAAATACGGTTTACATTCCCAAGAAAATAAGGCTTAAATGTAACAAAAATATTCAGTTCACTCATGCTCATAGGGTTGTCCAAGTACTCCAAATCAAAGGGATATTATTCCTCAAGGAGCTCCAGGCGTCATTCCTACCCTAAAGCAAATTTACTGCTAAGTATACTTATTACACATGTTCAGTCTTTAGAACTGGGGAATCCTTCATCACGACTAACTAATTTTGCCTGCAAAAAAATCTCTACCCGGTAGTTTTCCTTAGTTTTTATAATACCCATTTTTAAAATCCTCATTAAAGGATTGCTCCAGAAAAAGGCAAACTCTTTACGAAATTCTCTCAGCCACCATCATTACTTATTAGGTTAAAGGCACAGGGAAGATACAGCTACAGGGTGGGAAGGAAACCAGAGAAGTTGGAACTCACAATCTGTGATCAAATACTATAAAATACTTCGTAGCCTTCTTTGGACAAACACACATGGTTAGGCTGTGGGGAGAAAAAAGCCTGCTAACAGTTCTATATTAAGCTTAACATTATACTCTCAACTCGGCCCTAAGAGAAACAACACAATTATGAACCCTAAGATGAGCGGAGGCAACAGATGGTAAAGATTACTTGAGGGAGATGACACCTATATATTTGACCAAAACTGTCAAACACACACAGAAAAACTACATCACAACTGCACTTTACCCAGACTTGCCCGTTTCTGGCTCAAGCATCTTGTAACTGACAGCTTGAACATCTCTGAATAAATATCTTAAGAGTACAATTCCCAAAGGAGGCTGATTTTTCAAAACACATGCCACGTGCCCGAGGAAATCCTGTATCGAGACTGGGCTCTGGCAGCCAACTTAAACTAATAAAATATATTTCCCTTGCTGATTTTTAAAAGCTTGGGAAGATGGGTGTACGTGATAACTAGTTATTTTAGCACAGTCTACATTTGTATATAGAGTTCACCTCTAGAAAGCAGCACATGTTAGTTGCCCCTAGAACATTTCTTATTACAAACATTTGTGGAATTAATCTCTGTGAAAGTAAACGTAAAAAGCAGATCTTCTTTATCGAATCAGATCGCACAGAAGAACACTGCTTTATTTGGATTGCCTTGTTTTTGCTCCTCTATCCCATCTCACCAGCACCACCACCCACACTTCCCTGAAGGGAGAAGAGCTTTGTCAAAAGATTTGCTGATAAATCAAAAGTGCTTTGTGGCTAGTAATTGTGTGCATTGCACCAGAATGAGACCTACTTATGCAGTATTCTCCAAAATGGGTTTTGGCCGGCTCTGTTCAATCAAATGCCTAATACCTGAGATGAATGAGGAGGTTTCAGAAATCGCTGTAGTAACTAGGTTAAGCTAAACAAATGCTCTTCAGTTTTGCAGAGTTCCACATTTCTACAGTCGAATATAATTTGCACAGATTAGCTGCTAAACTATACTTTTCATGCGATCTTTATTGAGCTCACAAAAATGACCGCTGCGCTATGTGCTAAGTAACATGAAGACTGATTTAACGTTACCATCCCCAGACATTTGGAAGGACCTTATTTGATGGAGATTGTCAGACTCTGTGATGATTAAGAGGGAAGAAAGACAACTAAGCTACGGCACCCAATCTATAGGAGTTTCCACGCACGCAGGAGGAAAAGACAAGTAACAATTACAAGAAAATTGTACAAATACCATGATAGAATTAGAAGCCAAATTCTGAGTGCCCACAGATGGGAGAAACTATCAGTTCTATCTGAGCCACTCAGCAAAGGCTTTCCCAGCAGAGGTGGCATGAGGCCTTCAAGGATAGCCTCAAACAGGACCTGGAGATACTCCATGTTCCTTGAGGATGCACGTATCAGTGGGTAGCCCTTGCAGAAAGTGCTGGGGCTTATCCTGGGTAAAGGGGGAGAACACAAAAAGCTAGAAGTTTGAGCAACCACTTTTTAAGATGTGTTTATTCTGAAAGATTCCTAACGTTCACAACAGGAGAGAGAGAATAATAAAATGATCCCTCAAATAAATGCCTATCACCTACATTTGAAGATTATCAAAACTGTGGCACATTTGTTTTCTCTACCTTTTCTTTCCTTCCTGAGTTTTTTTAAAAAAGGAGATCCCAGATCTACATCAGTTCACCTCTTCTGACTTCAATATGTGTCTCTAAAAAGATAGGCTCTGTCTTATATAATTGCAATGCAATTATATAAGACAAACAAAATCAATGATCATTCTCAAGTATCATCTACTAAAGGCCATGTTACATTTCCCTGTCTTTCTTTTTATATGGTTAGTTTATGAAATTGGGGACAGGTGTTTTGTTTTTGTTTTTGTTTTTAAGCTCAAATGCCATCCCATGGAGTCAGGTGGTATCTCATAGGCAGTGGGAATTGCTGGGGGGCCTGGACTATTCTAAATCCTTATTGAATAGCCCTGTACCAAGCACAGTGCCCAGCCCAGAATTCACCCTACAGAAATGTTTGCTGAATTGCATTGACTTGAACTGAATAGAGCTTTTAGATAGAGTGGTATCTCATCAGAACTCAGTTTTAACATAGCTCTGATAGTGCTAGGGTGGGCATTGGAAGGCCTGTCCTAACCAAAACTCTGTGTGCTCAAGGAGGTTGTAATATCTAAGATCAACACTGCAGGCATCAAAGGACCACAAACCATACTGGAACATTATAGAACAGAAATTCCCAGTTTATAGATTTACTGAAATGATAAGCCTTTGAGCCTTTTGGAAAGGGGCCATACTTTACTTACCCTTGAATATCTGAATAGACTAATATCCAAATAAGCTAATATCAAAGATAGATGTTTCTCGACCAGACTGAAGTGTTTCCTCTGACAAAAATATTTGTTTCAACAATGTCTTGGGTAAGTTATCCTTGGAAAAGCATGTGTATTCTTAGTACCTAAGTAAAGAAACTACCAGAAGGGAGAGAACTCCATCCAGAGAGAATGGTACTCATCACCTTAGCAAAGTTTCATTGCCTTATACTTTGAGATGCACTTATACATTTCTTATCCCATTGTTTCTCTTCGTTATTCGCAATTAGTGGAATGTATAAATATCATTACCTTACATTTAACAAGTAAGTAAACCGAGGTCCAGAGTAAGTGAATGCTGTAGTCAAGGTCTTGAAGCTATTTATTGGTGGAGGTGAGACTTGAGGTCAAGTCTCTGGATACCAAGAACAGCGCTGGTGCTTTTATGTTTCACCAATTTTCTTGATTTTAATTTTCCATTCTTAGCATTGTCTGGGTTCCAATTGTTCTATGGCACCAAATCTCCTGGGCAGAAGAAGCTGGAAGAGGGTGAAGCTTCCCTGTCTTTTTGGGTGGGACAAGTAAATAACCTTCAAACAATTTGAAGTATCCTTGACAGCTGATGATGTCCTCTTCATATGATTTTTATAGATTCTTTGGGCTCCATTATTATGCTTGAAGCTTTATTCCAAGAAATAAACAAAATCATATTTCCCAATAGAGTAGGCCTCTACTAGTAATTGGTGATGTGTTTAATTTGTTCATAGTACCCATAATATATGTATTGTATGAATAGATATTCAGATATTAATGCTGCATTGAATTGACATTAAATTTTAGTATGAAAATCTTTATAAAATCAGGTTATAGTATTAAAATGGAATGCATAGAGCAACAATTAGTTCTGGTTCAATTATTCCATAGCTAATTATCTTCAATTATTATGAATAAGTGCATATGGTTCTTGCATTATTAATATATGAGCTACGAGTTCTACATTCAGCTTTCTATTGTTGTTCCTTGTCTGACATCCATTTTGTTCAGCTTGTGGTCTTATTTCTAGCGCTACCCGAGTTTCTGATTTTTTTTTTAAATTTTCCCTTAAGCTATTTTATATTAAAAGGTTTTCCTAATTTTTGAAAATGGAATTGTTTTGTACAAGTACCTTTAGAAAAGACTGTCTAATAGTCAAGTGCTATGATTTCTAAAACCTAAAGAGATCAGTGCAAGATATGAATAAAGATTATTTTGGATTTTCTGTTATCTAAAAGCCCTAGAAATTTAATCGTAAGATCAATTGTTTCCACTTATGAGCCAAGTCTGCTTTTGGGGGCTATATTTGGTTCCAACATCTCATTGCAGAAGCTTCTGATTGAGATCACACTCTGTATTTTCACACAGTGATTTCTCAGGACACTCCACTGAGATAGGTGCTAATTTCTATCCTTCTTTATTTCCTACAAGTGGAATTAGAGTGAGAATGTTCAACCAGATTTTTTTTTCTTTTAAATTAACTTTTAGCACTTTGAACATTCTTGGAAATGAAGGAAATTCATCCACATAGATCAGGGAGTTGTGCCGATTTACAAGGCTGAAGTTTTTGTCTTCATTTTGTTATAGGTTCTGTTAATGATTAGTACCAGGGGAGGTGTCCATTGACAACGAAAATATCCTTTAAGGAAGAGAAAGAATAGGTGCTACTAAACTTATCGGAGTGGTTGCATTTTGAACCAAAAGAAAGGAATTTTTAGAATAATGGGATTCAGTTGTACACAAAATGGATATTATACACAGTGCGTGGGGGTTCCCTATGAGGTTCAGGCAGTAGCAAGCTTACCTTACAAGATGGTATTTGGCGGGGCACCTGGGTGTCTCAGTCGTTAAGCATCTGCCTTCGGCTCAGGTCATGGTCCCAGGGTCCTGGGATCGAGCCCCACATTGGGCTCCCTACTCAGCAGGAAGCCTGCTTCTCCCTCTCCTGCTCCCCCTGCTTATGTTCCCTCTCTCACTGTGTCAATCTCTGTCAAATAAATAAAATCTTAAAAAGAAGAAGAAGAAGAAGAAGAAGATGGTATTTGGGAGGGATGCTGAGAACCTCACAGTGACTATGTCTTATCTCCTTTTATCTTCACCACAGCCCAGAACCAGAGGCCTTGCATAAAGTAGGTGTTCAATAAAGCCTTGCTGCATGAATAAATGCATGGGCCTGGGTTTATTCTGAAAGAAAATTTACAATCATATGACATGGTATCTCTTGGGAGCTCTTAATTTCAACCCCCATCTCCTCTAGGTGTCTAGAAGATGCCGGGGTGATCTTTCTAAAATGCAAACCTGGTCCTGTCATTCTTTTAGCTAATCACCTTCACTGGCTCCCATTTGCCCACAGGAATCAATCCAAATATCACAGCATGACATGGAAAACCCTTGCCTGAGACTCTAGCTTCATCTCCTACTCCCACTTCCCTACACCCCATTCATCCGGATAAATTAGAGGGACCAACTTACATTCTTTCTGTGTTTTCAAGTACGCTGTTCCAGCTTTTCTACCTTTTTTTTTTTTAAAGATTATATTTATTTATTTGAGAGAGAGAGAGAGAGCGCACATGGGCGGGATGGTCAGAGGGAGAAGCAGACTCCCTGCTGAGCAGGGAACCCGATGCAGGGCTCCATGCAGGGCTCGATCCTGGGACTCCAGGATCATGACCTGAGCCAAAGGCAGTCGCTTAACCAACTGAGCCACCCAGGCGCCCCACCAGCTTTCCTACTCTTAAAGTACCTGGCTAGTCACTACCCATGTTTTAGTATCAGTTCAAAACTCCCCTCTTCTGGGGCACCAGGGTGGCTCAGTCTTTAGGCGTCTGCCTTCCGCTCAGGTCAAGATCCCAGCGTCCTGGGATCGAGCCCCGCATCGGGCTCCCTGCTCCGCGGGGAAGCCTGCTTCTCCCTCTCCTACCTCCCTTGCTTGTGTTCCCTCTCTCACTGTGTCTCTCTGTCAAATAAGTAAAATCTTAAAAAAAAAAAAAAAAAAGATTTAAAAAAAGCTCCCCTCTTCTGAGAAGCTCTTCCTGAAACCTTGCTTCCTACAGCCTGTTTGTTTCTGTGTCTTGCTAGGGTTCTCAGTATCTAGTGGGGCTTCCCTTCCTCGGTGTCCCTGGACTACTCTCTGAATAACGGGGGGGGGGGGGGGGCTTTTTCACCTTTAAATTCAATGCATTCAGCGTTATAATACCAGGTACACAGTCGGAGCTCAAACACTTTGGAGCAAAAGAAGGAGCAGGGAAAGGGAGAGAGAAAGAATTGTGAGAAGGAAGGGCAGGGGAGAGGGGGATAAACGTTGCTGTTGGTTCAGATCACTTTTCTAGGCTCTCCAAGCCAGAAATGAGCTCTAGATAGAAAACCGTGTTCAAAAAAAAAAAGAAAGAAAGAAAAAGAAAACAGTGTTCAACATTTTAAAAAAATCCACTAAACAGAAAATATACATTTTAAAGAATTAGCTTTTATATTTTGTAACTTGGTCGCAAGGCTTAAATAGCAATAATTTTGATACAATTCTTCTTGAGTGGTTACATGCTTTAAAAAACAAAAGCAATAATTTTCTTATGAAAGCCTGCACTTGGAAATCAAAGAAAGCAGAATCATTTCCAAGTTTATTTGACACCAATGTTAAGAGATGAAAACACAACTCAGAAATAACTGAGTTCTCACTCTAAAATATTTTGTTTGAATACCAAGTGAAAAGTCAATTATTTTGCAGTTTTTGATGTGTTTTGGGGTCATGAGATCAGTCTATTTTACTTCCTCTTTAACACGGCTGGAGGCTTTTAACTATTTATGGACTTCACTGATCAGCAGGCTCGGCAAAACTGAACTGCTCCAAGTAGCGCCGGATTTTAATACAAGTGGGGTTTTCTCAAAACAGGGGCACATTTAGAAAGAACTTTCTATATGTTTGAATGTCATGCTTTATGATATGTAAATATATCATTTTGAGACAAATACAAAAAGCTAGTCATGCTAATTATAAAATCTAACACCACAACATAAATTCTTAAGGAAAAAAAAGAGAGAGAGAGAGAGAGAGATGGTGCTGGGCATGGGGAGAGAGCTCATGCCAAACACTGGAAATCGGCAAAGACCAACAGTAGATGATCCCATTTGCTCTCCATACACACTCCCACCCCTTTCCAAACTGCCTGGGTTATCAGGGACCTCAACAAAACAAACAAATACACTGTACGAGCAGAGAGGGATTGGTGTTTGATATTAAATATGCCAGTAAAATAATAGTCCTTGGATTGATGGTGCATATAGGACAGTCTTGCTTTGGTTTTAACAATGCCCTTCACCCTTTGTAACCTCTCTACTTCCAAACATTGAGCTTGGCAGTCGGGAAGTCTGCCTATCTCTCAGATCAAGAAACCCTGACCAAATCCAGCCAGCCCAAGGCCATTCAGTATAGAACAGCTCATCGGAGGCAAAACAGAGAAACCAGGCCCTGGATTCCCAGTTGGTCAGACCACTAGACCACGTTGCACCATAGGAGCAAAGACAAACATGAAGGTTGTTGCCGGGCACCCTCTGTTTGTTTATGAATGTGTTTGCAGCCTTTCTGAAGCCCTGGTGTCCTCATTTCTTTTTCCTGTTTGAGACTTGTAAGCATTTCTGTCTTCCTTTTCCCCTACCTAACCTATTTCCATGATTACTTTCATTCTTCTGTTTGAAATGGACTCTAGGAGCAACTGAAGAATAAGACAGAATAAAAATACCAGGTTCAGGTTGTCTGGACATTTCTACCAGGGTACTGATACATGTCTTACTATGGAGAATATTAAGGAAGTGCATCAGTACCAAAGACTATTTTTCAAAAAAAAGTAATAAAAGGCGTTTTGAACACAAAGCGAACTCTGACTCTCCCCACACTTTTTCTTTAAAGATTTTATTTATTTATTTGACAGAGAGAGAAGGAGAGCACTACCAGAGGAAGTGGCAGGCAGAGGAAGAGGGAGAAGCAGGCTCCCTGGCGGGGCTTGATCCCAGGACCCTGGGATCATGACCTGAGCTGAAGGCAGATGCTTAGCCAACTGAGCCACCCAGGTGCCCCTCTCCCCACACTTTCTGAGTCAAAGAAACTTGAGGCAGTGCAGAAGGGATGGAAGTGAGATCATCAATTGATCATGTTCTTTTTAACCCGAACGCAATGGTGAATTTGCCCAGACTTACAATGTTGTAAATGAAACCTTTTATTTTCAAAGCATCTATTTAAATACACAAGGTGTGTCAAGAATCATGAAAGATAGATCCACAGTCAATTTGCAGCTTTAAAAAACATGACCAATTAGACAAAGCTGAAAAGCCTAGAAATAAAGTAGGGGAAAAAAATTAACACATCATGATTGCTAACACTTGAGGGAAAGCAGGCTTGTTTTAGAGGAGGTCAAGAAGGTAGACAAATTGCTACTGAACTTTGAAAGTGATCCCTAAGCATCCAGGAGATTTTAAGCTTAGAGACACTGGTTTTATTTATATCTAATTTTATCTGACTTTATTCCTTGATATAGGAATTACAGGTTTATCCTAACACTATAATTAAAAGCCATGGTCAGGTCAATATTTGGCTCACAAATGTAATGAATATATAATATTTCTATCAGAAATCAAAAACATTCTTGTAGAGGCAAAATTGTTTTTTTCTAGTCTGTAAGTTTTATAGCATTTTTTCTAATTCTCTCTTGGCTTCTATTTCTCTTGGCTTCAAAATCTGTGTCTCTAGCCTTGAACCCACAAGTTTGTGAGGAGGGCTGCTCAGTCATCAGAACATCCATCTGGTCACCATGACAAACCGGTTCTACAGCCTATAGAGCCAGACCCCTGGGTCTTTGCCCTTGTGTGTCTGTAATCTATGGCTGGTGGCTTCAGCCTGGGCTGAGTGGCAGCAGACAACCACAGTGACCTCTTATGAGTAACCTGGCCGTGAGCCCTGACCTAAGGGTGGAGCTGGAGCCTTTCAGTCATGCCCATTGCCTAATCCTTCTGACTCCAGCAGAACCTAAAAGGGGCAGGAATGGGATGACTCTTACCTCACAAAGGGGTATGGAAGGAAGAAGAGGGAATATGGCCAAGTGGCCCTAAGGTGATAGAGGTTCCTGGCCTCCATGTCTTCCCTCCTGGGACAGGCAAGATACTTCAACTCTAATAGATGGTTAAAGATAATAAGACCTTTGGAACTGGGAACTAATAGCCAGATTATTCATTTGTCTAAGAGAAAACAATTTAATTAGGAGCTAAACCACTCCTAGTTTCCACTCCTAAGAGGAAAGGGGCTCTCAGGATTCCTAGGAATGGAGAGAAGAATGAAATGCCACAGTTGGTGAGAGATTTTGGGAAGCCAGGGCTCCCCGTGATATGACCCAGCTTTTATCATGTTGTCAACCTACCTCATTGTAGTGGGCTGGGAAGAGAGAGGTGAGCAGTCTGCTGGCTTATTAAATCCCCATGAGAGTTTTGGGGTTCATTTTGCTTTGTTTTCCTGATTGCTCCCTAAAATATTTTCCAATTTGGCTCTCTGATTGTCCGATCTTCTCCTGGAGAGAAGTCCCAACAATTGCAGATAAAGGGAACCTCATGAAATCTTCCTACACTAGAATATTCTTTTGCGTCCTGGTGTCCTTGGTGCTTGGACTCCAGGTAACTACACAATTATAAGCAGAAATTCCCCCATTCAAATTATCCTGGTCATGGCCTTCCAGAATGGACACTCCTGGAAGAACCGGTTAGTAGAGCTCTGAGTCTTTAGTAGGCATGAGTGAAAAGAGAGAGGCTGCACTCTTGCACTAACAGCATTCCTCTGAGGCTCGCTTCCTGGTGGCTTCCAACAGTCCTCCATCAAATTTTCTGATGTAGCTACCCAGCCCAATTCCTTGATTTCTCATATTGTCTGGAGGAAGCTAGTGCTATACCAAATAAAAAAGGAGAAAAATTCACTCATTCATCCCCCTGAATCAAAAGCCTAAAGAAGGAAGAAGCCTTTCCAAGTTAGTAACCTCCCTCACTTCTCCCTCCTGCTTCCACTTTTGGCTCTTTTGACTGATTAACTGCTTGATTGATTCATTCATCCATGGAACAGGTACTTCTTTAGGGCTTGCTTTGCAGTAGGCACTGTACAAGGGTTAAAAGTGCAAAGAGAAAAAAATATCAGTTTTTGCCCTGGAGAAGCTCATGTTCCAGTAACAGAGAGAGACATGGAAACAAATGCTTTGGGTGTGACTCATGACTCACAAACTGAGGTGTATGTGCAATAAACATCATGTGTCTATTTTTTTTTTTTAAAGGAGATTAAATGCTGTTCTGAGCTCTCATCCTGCATGGCATCTGAGAAGTTCAATCTCAGTGATTATGGAGGATCCCTTCCTGTTTTATCCCTGTGTCATGCAAAGCTCCTGTGGTTTTTCATAGCTGAGAACATGAGGAGATCCCCATCGATCTTGGGTCCACACAGGCTATTCCTGGATGCCCATGGTCTAAGCCTGGCTGGTTGCTTGATGTCTAGAAGCCCCACTACTTCCATGATACAGATATGCTACTGGATCCTTAAGGACCTGGAAACCAGATGCCTAAGAACAACTTCCTCGATATGTAGATAGCCATAACCCCCCCCCCCCCTGCTCCCTGTCCCTCACTGTGGTCCTTCTACCTTGCAGGGTTTCCCTGCCAAGGTCCTGCTGCCCACAGGACCGACCCACACAACCCTGCTCTCTTTCTTGCCCGGGAGCATAATCTTCTCTCTCTCCCTCTTCTGTATTTCTTCCATTCCCAATCTAACAGAATCTGGTCCAGGAGATGACACGTACGAGGAACAAATACAAAAGAAGAGCTTAGAGATTATTCTGCCCCTCAACCCCAAGAGTGAGTGTCTCCTCAACCATTGTGCTGGATGACTCATGGCGTCATCCTTGTCCCCATCCAGTGTCAGAGTATAGGCTTGAGTAAGTGATGCAGGAAGGAAGCAGCTACTTGTGGGGAAATTTGGGACTCAGCGAAGCTGATGTTTCCTCTGGGTCATGAGGGGCTGGGAGATTCTTATAATGAGCAAGGGCATGGGGGATGGTATCCAGGGTCAAAAGAGCAGAATGTAGAAAATAAACAGAGATAAAAGAGCCTGTGTGTTCCAGCAAAGGTGAAAATCCTTCTGTGGTTAGTGAGTGTGTGTGCCCGCATGTGTGTGTGTGTGTGTGTGTGTGTGGTGGGCTATTAGGGGTGATGACAAGAGATGAGGCTAGAAAAAAGGTTGTGGCTAAATTCTTATAGTAAGTAAAGGAGTTTTCAAGGTGGGTTTCTAAAGTAAACAGTTGAAGGTCATGGCCTACACTACAGTACAGAGGGGAATTCATGAACTTCAGAATCTCTTGGATGTAGCTCGAAATCCCAGCTCCATTGTTCTCTTGCCATATGGCTCTGGGCAAGGTACTTAACCTCTCTGTGCCTCAATTTCTCTGATCTGTAAAACCGGCATAGATGATGGTAACACCTACTTCTGAGATTTTGTGTGAGAATTGAATGAGTAAAGCATCTGCACAGTCCGGGCCACATAGAAATATTAAGCACATCTTAGCCCAGTAGCGTTATACTTGTAAAATTATTTTTATGTCACTATCCTCATAGCACCATGGAGAGGCAGTCCGAATGTATTACAGTACCATTCTGCAGCTAATAGAGGCATCCAGGGATCAGAATCTGAAGTGCTCATTGGACCAGACATACTGGCAGTTATAAGATTCAGTGTGACATTATGGATGATAATGGCCCCAAAGTTCAAAAGAGCTGTACATCAGGAGCAACAGAGCGGGGGCCGGGGGGTGATGATTTCACCAGTGTAAAGGCAGTGCCTGGCACCCAGACACTACCCAAATCATTTTGGTTTGAGAGTCCCCAAGAGAACATGATACAAATAAAAATGAGCAAGCGGTGTATTAGTTTCCAAGGTCTACTGTAACAAAGTACCACAAATCAGGTAATTTAAAACAACAGAAATTTGTTGTCTCACACTTCTGAAGGCTAGAAGTCCAAAAGCACGTTGTCAAGAGAGCCATGCTTCCCCTGAAACCCTGGGTAGGATGCTTCCTTGCCTCTTCCTAGCTTCCAGTGGGAGCCATCAATTCTTGGGGTAGCTCGAATTGCCCCTGTTGTCACATGCTATTCTCCTGTGTGTCTTTCTCCATGTCCCTTTTCTTCTTCTTGCAAGGACCCCAGTCATATCGGATTAAGGGTCCACCTGCTTCATGCTTCATATGACCTCACCTTAACTTCCATCTTAATCATGTCTGCAAAGACTATTTCCAAATAAGATCACATTCACAGATGCGGTCAGTTAGGACTTCAGCGTATCTTTTGGGGGGATATAATTCAACCTGTAAGTGGTATTATGGAAAGTGCAATGGGCTGAGAACCGTGGTTGTGGTAAAGTGAGTCTCAGGGGTCAGGTGTATGTTGGTGAAATTAGGAGTGGCTCTAAAATGCTATGATTGTCTGAGCCTCTCTTGACTCTAAAAATGAAATCATCTAGAGGCAAAAACTGAAATAACTAATTGAAACCATGTGTTCAAATCAAAACTGCCATTTGAGGAACTAGGGATTACATAACTAATAACCTCAGCCCTTACTGACCCTGGCTACATCAGGAAGCAACGCTTATGAAAGAATGCACTTTGTTTGAACAATTTCTTCAGTCGGGCAGAGGATAGATTTTCTTGTGTAACTGGCATTTCCCACCCCTCCCTTAAAGTGTGCTTTGATAAATACATTTGAAAGAAACTACATGAAGTATAAGAAAGTTTAGTTTACTCTCTAAATGTAATCTTCCTATACAATGACTTGAGTTGTGAGTAGTGAAACAAAGTTATTATTAAAAATGTCCCCTTAGGCTGATTGTGAAACAGAGATGGCCACTGAAGACCTTCCATCCTGCCCCTCCTACCTTCCTTAACTCTCATCGCTGCTTACAGTAATCCATATTTTTGTGGTTTTCTCTGTCCTACAACTAATGTATGGGTCATGTTTATAGTATAATTGTGTCTTCAGCACATGTCTCATTGTAATATAATCTTGCCTGTTGCTATCCAGCCAACCATTCCCATTATCATATTCTCTCATCTCTACATATTTTATGATTTGATTGTATCTGGGAATAAGGAGCACCTGCTAGGAGGTGGCACCTGGGTTGACCTGGGTTGACCAAGGGGCCCATCCTGGGTTGACAAAAGGCAGCCCAGATGTTGACACTTATTCTGTATTCCTGATAAGGATATAAAAGTTTGATAGGATCTTAAAAAGTAGTTCAAATGGAAAGAGAATTCCTTTATGGGGCTATTATGAGAAGAGATTGAAGGCTGAAGAACATAGCACATATTTGGAGGAAATTGATGTATTTCATTAGTGATCTAGTCCCAGATGAACCTATAAGAGGCATGCCAGGTCCCAATTATGAAAGGGCTTTGCCTGCAAGACTAAGAATGTTGGAATTTATTTTGTAGGCAGCAAGGAACCCATGAAAGTTTTGGGAAGGAAGTTAACATAAGAGTGTTTTAGGAAGCAATCCCTTTAACAACACACAAGGTGGGCCACTGTGGGAGAATCTGCATTTGCAGAGACCATCTGTGAAGTCATAACAAAAGTCAGAGCAAGGGGTAATTCCAGTCTGAAAAAAGCTAGTGATGATGTTGGGAGAGAAATGGAAGGTATAGATAAAAGAGACAGGGCAGACCCAGAAACAAGTGGTCATTGGGACTTCTAGTCCTAGCAGACGGAGGAATGATGTGACCCTATGAATGTGTGAGAAGGACCGTGTTCTATTTTGGACGTGTTGAGTTTGAGGTGACTTCAGGACAACCCAGTGAAGATGTTCCCTGGGAAGCATGAGGTCACTGTCTCTGCTCTGGCATGTCTATAAAGAAGGCTCCCAAGGGCACAGACTACAGCTCTGTGTCCTTTGCTGAATTCAGATGCCCTGTGCCGTGTTTATTGACCACATAGTGGTTACTCAGGAAATCCAGGTTAAGATCTTTACACAGCACTTTTCATCAAACACGCACCTAAATCATTTGCAGCCCCACCCATCTTTGCAGCCATAGCTGCAAGAAACTCATAGTTCTAACATTTTTAGTGTAGCGACTTTTAAAGAGGACATTCTTCTAAAATCAGCTTTTTACTGGGGTGTGAAAAGTGATGCAGGAATAGCCTGAAATCACGTGTTCCCTATTTCTAAGAAATGGGAGTTGATTTCAGAAGCCTGAACTTCCAGATGCCTCGTTTCATCAGGCTACTTATTTTTTTTTTCTTTGCTAGTTGATATATTGACATGATACATGACAGTCATTCCAAGGGTCCCATCTGAGAAGAATGACCAGAAAAAGTCTTTTTTACCCATCAAATGGTGGTGGGAGGCTGGGGGGAGAGAAGGGTTGGTTAGATGCCAAAAGCAATCATGTGTTTTAGATATGCCCTTGGTTGGTATGCTCATAAAAATAATTTACAGGGGGAAAGTTGACATGGGGCCACTTTGTGTCCTTACAAGCAGTGCCTCTGACTTCAGTTGAGAGAGACAAAAATATGAATAGGGCAGAGGTAAAGAAACAACATGACATGCTGACATGTGGTTATGTAGTGCCGAAATCAGTTATCTTGCCTCATTTAAGAAGGGAAGTTCATTTGCTTTTCCATCAACTCAGACAGGATGGAATCAGGAAGGGATTCTGCACCAGAAGCCAGGACCCCTGGGTTCAAGTTTTGACTGTGCCCCTAAAGAGAAGATCTGCTTCTAGTCTTGGGTAGATCACGTCAACCTCTGCATGGTGGCAGTTAGGCTTTCATTTTCTCTCCTTCACACATCACCTTCTCTATCGATTCTCCACCCCTTCAACCTTCTTTAAGCAATCACTCGCGACATACATAAAATACCTATGTATTTTTGGACATTGTAGATTTCCTACTGGGGGAAGCTCCTCTTCTTGTGGCTACTAATGAAAATTACAAGTGCCTGGCTCATTTGTGTTAAGATGATATGAATAAACTGAAGGTCACTGTCAGCATACTTTACCATGCCTCCCAGGCACTGCTGATAAAAAAGACAAAGGACAAAGACAAAATGAACTTTTAATTTCCCATCCAAGCTACAACTAACAGAAACCAAGAGATGGGTAGACTTTCTCCCATACAAGGGAGAATTATATATTAAATCTCTTATCTGATTTAACTTATCAGAGATAACCAAGCATGCAACTGTTTAAATCTATACTTATAGATAGGTAAGGTCCCTCGCTCTGAGCTCTAATAAATTTTAGTGACACATTTTCATATCTAGTATCAGTCCAAAAATCTTTCAGCCCTAAATTAGATGAATAAATAAACAAATCAGATACATTAATTTTCTCTTTGGAGCAGTTTTCTTTCCAAGCAATCACTAAAGTTATTTACATGCTGATGTAAGATATTACTTAACATAATGAGTAATTTTCTCACCTTCCAAGATATTAGCCACCAAACCTGCTTCAGTAATGTTTTTTAATTCTTAGCATCACCAGGAATATTAGTAAAGAATCTGATTATTTTTTTGTATCTGGTTTATTTCATGAAATTGGATCAGTAATTATGGCTGGTAAAGCATTAGCCATACAAGCCACCAAACATAGTATGTTGATAACATACATTAACAATGGGCAGTGAATTAATTTTACAGAGTACCCCACCCATGAATGAGCTATGAAGCTTAAAGTGAAATGACTAGCACTTTCAAACAATAGATTTCAGAACAATTTTTGTGTAAGCTTTTCTTATATAAACTTTTCTTCTTTGTGAAGCATATGTTAATTACACCAATTTTATGATTCTAAACAAGGCAACACCCTTGGCTTCAAAAAAGTCCAATTTAGTAATACACTCTAAATATATGAAAATGAGTTATCACTTCGTTGCTTTACAAATTCATTCTTAATTTTACAAAAATTCAAGTTACTCGATCACAAGTCTAATCTATTTTCTATAACGATAATTGCTCAGAAGCCTATTTATTGTATAGAACATGTTTTACCCCTGCTATAACTTTTTCAGTACTCAGGATTCCTACTTAATAGCAATGCACCATTCAAGAAAAATGTACAATACCAGCTTTAGATTTGACAAGCTCTGAAACTGGCAAAGGAATAAACATCCTCCAAAATAACAATATTCGAAAGATACATAATAATTCCATTTTATCCTAAGTTGATACAATTCAGGAATTCACAATGAAACAAAAACTCCAAGGGAAAATAATAACCTGGAACTCTAGCAGAGGTAGTGTGCGTAACACGCACAATCTGAACATCCCGAGTTTCCATCTTCTAACTTCTCCTTTGCAGAGAGAACATTAAATGTTCTTTTAGAAGTCCTATGTTTAGTCTTAAACAGTGGAAATGGAGGTGATATTTAAAGAGAGAACCACGGGAAGAATTAAAAGTATTTTTTTTTAAAGATTTTATTTATTTATTTGAGACAGAGAGAATGAGATACAGAGAGCATGAGAGGGAGGAGGGTCAGAGGGAGAAGCAGACTCCCCGCCGAGCAGGGAGCCCGATGCGGGACTCGATCCCGGGACTCCAGGATCATGACCTGAGCCGAAGGCAGTCGCTTAACCAACTGAGCCACCCAGGCGCCCAAAAGTATTTTCATTTAAAGTCTAAACAGGGGATGTGGCTTTCTGAGGCATGGAGTTTTTAAAAATGTTATTTTAAAAATTTTGAAAATGTTATTAGTCATAGTCCATGGTAGAAACTAACAGATAAGCAAAAAGAGTAAAATGTCATCCATAATTCCAAAATTACTAATATACATACATTCTGTTATAAGTTGAATTGTGTTCCCCCAAATTCAAATGTTAAAGTCCTAACCCCTAGTACCTGAGAATGCTCCTTATTTGAGATAGTCTTTACAGAGATGATCAAGTTAAAGTGAGGGTATTTGAGTGGGCCCTAATCCAACATGACTGGTGTCCTTATGAAAAAGGGAAATTTGGATACTGAGACCTACTGTACATAGAAGAAAGGCAATGTGAGGGCACCTAGAGGGAAGACACCATCTATAAGCCCACGAGAGAGGCCTGGAACAGATCTTTCCCTCCAACCCTCACCAGGAATCAAACTTGCTGACACCTTGATTTTAGACCTCTAGGCTCTGGAACTGCGAGACAATAAACTTCTGTCATTTAAGACTCTGGTCTGTGGTACATTTTTAAGGCAGCCCTAGCAAACTAATACACTCTTCAACTTTTTTCTAAGCACATATATAAAATATATATATGTGTACATATATGTATATATGCACATGTAGAAATATTTTTAAATTGGTATTATAATTTGCATATTGTTTTGTAACTTTTTTTTCCATTTTGCATATAGGAACATCTCCCTATGTCTTAAGATATACCAGTCATAATAATGCTGCTACTGGTGATGATGAAAAAGTTAACATTGAATGAATATTTATTAGGTACCAGGCACTGTTTTTAAGTACTTTATGTCTACTATTTTAATCCTTATGGTTTCCAGAAGACCATCATTTTTGATGACTATATAGTATTCCATTATACAGACATATCAAAATATTTGAGGTATATCTTATTATTAAATATTTAGATTTATTCCATTTTGTCATTTAAATAATATCTCTGCCATAAACGTCTTTATATCATACTCTAGATGCATAACATATTACCTTCTTGGGGTGAGGGTCTGTGGGCTTATAAAACTTAAAGGTAATTTGGCAAAACGTATACATTTATATAATACACATTTTTAAATATATGTAAACATAATATGTGCATGTATAAATGTGTGTGTGTCTGTATGTGTGTGTGTACAGAGAGAGAGACAGACAGACAGACAGATAGAGGAGGGGAAGAGAGAAATTATCTTCTAGGATATTCATATGAATTTTACCAATTTTTATTCCCTCAGAAATAAATGGAAGTATCTATTTTGCTTTACCCTCTTATTTCTTAAAGCCCCGTCAATTTATAGGCAAACAATGATATCTTTGTGTCTTAATTTTCGTGTTCTTGACTTCTAAAACCTTGAACTTTGAGAATCTGCACTTTAGGCCTTTCTATTTATTTTTTTTTTTGAATGTCTTGTTTGTTTACTTTTAATCTGAAGTCATAGTAACAGTCTTTCTGGATTATTTTATGATTTCTCAATTTCCCAATATCTTCTCCAGTTTAAGAATTAACATCAGCCATTCCTTGTTTGGTCACCTCTAACCCACAATGCTTCTTGTCCATTCTAGGGTCATATTTCTGACAACCTCAATCTGACCACAAATACAAACCAAGAAATAAAATATAAGAGTCTTTAAAATGAAGGAAAGTCATGAAGTTCATGGACAGTGCTCCAAAAGAGACCCTTATAACAGAGTTTGTCTATACAAATTTTAGCAACATAATAGAAGAATCAGAGAGAGAAAATGAACACGTTCCTCATCATGTTGCTAAGATGACTCTTTGAAGCTGACTCACATTAAATAAAACACTTTTACTTTTCGCCGGAAATTTTTTCTCTGCATCACCTCTTCTGTACCCTCATTTCACCTTTCTTATTCCCTTCTCTATGATTCAATTACTACAGAGATTTAAATATGAGTTTTTTTGCACTACCTTCATTGATTTTCTACTCATCTACTATGTGGTTCCTTTTTTATATGCTAATATTACACGTTACATAAATCTCCTATATGGCACTTGTTGAATGTCTCGTAATTATTTACTTATATATCTGTTTCTGACATCTGACTGTGAGCATCATTAGATCATTGTGCCTGTCAGCTTTGTAGTTCTAGTGCCTCATCCCAGACAAAGGCTAGCATGGAATAACCATATAGCTGCTGATGCCACTCATGCTGAGGGTATATTTGGATTGAGGGTGGATCCAAGACCTCTTATGTCTAAGGCTAAATCTTATGAAATTCACTGATGTGCAGAGTTAGCTCTTTGGAAGGCAACAAACGTAGTAGCTTATGCACAAAAGAATGATACCTCCCTAAAGGGCTTAGATATATATATCCATCCATGCATATGTGACAATTATAAATATCACCTATCTCCATATCTCCCCTGGTCTTAAGCTTTTGTTGTTGTTGATGGTGTTTAATCTGTAAAACAAGAGTGTTGTGACATGATCCCCAAGGGGGTTTTCAGCCCAAAATGTCTGTGGTTCTTATTCTACTTGGGCAAGACTGGATGTCAAGTGTCTTCACTGCTATTTGGGGGGCAGGTTGAGCCCAGATCTGCTTGTGTCACTGTCTCGGAGTCTCAGAGATAGCATCCTGTTTACACACAACAGTGCCACCCTGCCTCTGATAGCTGATCTTATCAGACATAGTTACTTCCAGCTGTCTTCAGGAGCGGACAGCTGCTGTGTCCAAATTTGCCTGCTTCACCACTGGAGAGTGTAGTAAGCAGTCACACTACTTTGGGGGCTCTTAGACTGTTAACCAAATGCTTGGGAGAATACGAACTCACAGGGACAGGCAGCCACATGTAAGGGCTGACCTGGAACCAGGGCTGTTTCACGTTTTCATTAAGTGCAAATTTGTTTGGTCGCCAGGTGGGGCCAGAATTGAGGGATATGATCAAAGACAATTACAAACACATTTATTAAGAACAAATGAACCTAAGGAAATTGAGGATGGGGCACAAATTTACAATCTAATAATAATAATAATAATAATTGTTTATAAGCATGTAAGTCTATGGGTATTGTGCATTTTTTTGGTAAATATGTAGATACAGTATAGTGATGGTTCAAAGTGGTGATACCATAGGAGCTGAAAAAGAGAGGACAAAATACCCCATAATTTGGAGGCATCCCCGTCTTCCTGCTCTTCTACATGCAGTGTTGGATAGATACTTTCAAGGTTGGGGTACTCTTCTTAGTACTAAACCTTGGGCAGAACATTAAAAACTTAAAAATGGGTAGAAGATAAGGATTGCATTAAATGTGTCGATTGCTCTAGGTAGCATTGACACATTCACAATATTTGTTCTTCCAATCCATGAGCATGGAACGTTTTTCCATTTCTTTGTGTTGTCCTCAATTTCTTTCATGAGTATTTTATAGTTTTCTGAATACAGATTCTTTGTCTCTTTGGTTAGGTTTATTCCTAGGTATCTCATGGTTTGGGGTGTAATTGTAAATGGGATCAACTCTTTAATTTCTCTTTCTCCTCTCTTGTTGGTGTATAGGAATGCCACTGATTTCTGTGCATTGATTTTATATCCTGCCACTTTACTGAATTCCTGTATGAGTTCTAGCAGTTTTGGGGTGGAGTCTTTTGGGTTTTCCACATAAAGTATCATATCATCTGCAAAGAGTGAGAGTTTGACTTCTTCTTTGCCGATTTGGATGCCTTTTATTTCTTTTTGTTGTCTGATTGCTGTGGCTAGGACTTCTAATACTATGTTGAATAGCAGTGGTGATAGTGGACATCCCTGCCGTGTTCCTGATCTTAGGGGGAAAGCTCTCAGTTTTCCCCCATTGAGAATGATATTCGCTGTCGGTTTCTCATAGATGGCTTTTATGATATTGAGGTATGCACCCTCTATCCCCGTACTCTGAAGAGTTTTGATCAAGAAAGAATGCTTTACTTTGTCAAATGCTTTTTCTGCATCTATTGAGAGGATCATATGGTTCCTGTTCTTTCTTTTATTAACGTATTGTATCACATTGATTGGTTTGCGGATGTTGATCCAACCTTGCAGCCCAGAGGTAAATCCCACTTGGTCATGGTGAATAATCCTTTTAATGTACTGTTGGATCCTATTGGCTAGTATTTTGGTGAGAATTTTTGCATCCATGTTCACCAAGGATATTGGTCTGTAATTCTCCTTTTTGATGGGGTCTTTGTCTGGTTTTGGGATCAAGGTAATGGTGGACTCATAAAACAAGTTTGGAAGTTTTCCTTCCATTTCTATTTTTTGGAACAGTTTCAAAAGAATAGGTATTAATTCTTCTTTAAATGTTTGTTAGAATTCCCCTGGGAAGCCGTCTGGCCCTGGGCTTTTGTTTGTTGGGAGATTTTTGATGACTGCTTCAATTTCCTTGGTGGTTATAGGTCTGTTCAGGTTTTCTATTTTTTCCTGGTTCAGTTTTGGTGGTTTATACATCTCTAGGAATTCGAAGAAATGGAACAAATAATCCTAAAATTTGTATGGAACCAGAAAAGACCCCAAATAGACAGAGGAATGTTGAAAAAGAAAAGCAAAGCTGGTGGCATCACAATTCCAGACTTCGAGCTCTATTACAAAGCTGTCATCATCAAGACAGTATGGTACTGGCACAAAAACAGACACATAGATCAATGGAACAGAATAGAGAGCCTAGAAATGGACCCTCGACTCTATGGTCAACTAATCTTCGACAAAGTAGGAAAGAATGTCCAGTGGAAAAAAGACAGTCTCTTCAACAAATGGTGTTGGGAAAATTGGACAGCCACATGCAGAAGAATGAAACTGGATCATTTCCTTACACCACACACAAAAATAGACTCCAAATGGTTGAAAGACCTAAATGTGAGACAGGAGTCCATCAGAATCCTAAAGGAGAACACAGGCAGCTACCTCTTCGACCTCAGCCACAGCAACTTCTTCCTAGAAACATCGCCAAAGGCAAGGGACACAAGGGCAAAAATGAACTATTGGGACTTCATCAAGATAAAAAGCTTTTGCACAGCAAAGGAAACAGTCAACAAAACCAAAAGACAACCGACAGAATGGGAGAAGATATTTGCAAATGACCTATTAGATAAAGGGCTAGTATCCAAAATCTATAAAGAACTTATCAAGCTCAACACCCAAAG
The DNA here is from genome assembly GCF_011800145.1 of Mirounga leonina. Classification (NCBI taxonomy): domain Eukaryota; kingdom Metazoa; phylum Chordata; class Mammalia; order Carnivora; family Phocidae; genus Mirounga; species Mirounga leonina. The sequence continues at coordinate 1,637,601 of NW_023270431.1, forward strand.
AACAAATGATCCAATCAAGAAATTGACAGAAGACATGAACAGACATTTTTCTAAAGAAGACATCCAAATGGCCAACAGACACATCACTCAGCATCAGGGAAATCCAAATCAAAACCTCAATGAGATATCACCTCACACCAGTCAGAATGGCTAAAATTAACAAGTCAGGAAATGACAGATGTTGGCAGGGATGCAGAGAAATGGGAACCCTCCTACACTGTTGGTGGGAATGCAAGCTGGTGCAGCCACTCTGGAAAACAGTATGGAGGTTCCTCAAAAACTTGAAAATAGAGCTACCATATGACCCAGCAATTGCACTGAGTATTCACCCCAAAGATACAAATGTAGTGATCCGAAGGGTTACGTGCACCCCGATGTTTATAGCAGCAATGTCCACAATAGCCAAACTATGGAAAGAGCCAAGATGTCCATCGACAGATGAATGGATAAAGAAGATGTGGTATATATATACAATGGAATATTATGCAGCCATCAAAAGGAATGAAATCTTGCCATTTACAACGACATGGATGGAACTGGAGAGTATTATGCTGAGCAAAGTAAGTCAATCAGAGAAAGACATGTATCATATGATCTCACTGATATGAGGAATTCTTAATCTCAGGAAACAAACTGAGGGTTGCTGGAGTGGTGGGTGGTGGGAGGGATGGGATGGCTGGGTTATAGACATTGGGGAGAGTATGTGCTATGGTGAGCACTGTGAATTGTGTAAGACTGTTGAATCACAGACCTGTATGTCTGAAACAAATAATACATTATATGTTTAAAAAAAGAAGATAGTAGGAAGGGAAAAATGAAGGGGAGGAAATCGGAGGGGGAGATGAACCATGAGAGACTATATGGACTCTGAGAAACAAACTGAGGGTTCTAGAGGAAAGGGTGGAGGGGGGATGGGTTAGCCTGGTGATGGGTATTAAAGAGGGCACGTACTGAATGGAGCACTGAGTGTTATAAGCAAACAATGAATCATGGAACACTACATCAAAAACTAATGATGTGGGGCACCTGGGTGGCATAGTCAGTTAAGCAGCTACCTTCGGCTCAGGTCATGATCCTGGGGTCCTGGGATCGAGCCCTACGTCCGGCTCCCTGCTCAGCCGGTAGCCTGCTTCTCCCTCTCCCTCTACCTGCCACTCTGCCTCCTTATGCTCTCTCTCTATCTCTCTGTCAAATAAATAAATAAAATCTTTAAAAAAAAAAACTAATGATGTAATGTATGGTGATTAAGATAACATAATAAAATTTTAAAAAATAGGTAGAAGAAAATGATAGTGCTAGTTGGAAATGGTGAAGACTTATTAATCACATTATCAAAATGATTTTCACTTCCCAAGAAGCTCTGGTACCCATGCTGATGTTCATGTTGATAATTTTGAAGAGGGAATCAAGACCTCTATTTCGCCCTTAACAAAGGTGAGTGACACCATGTTAAAGAGTTGTCACCTCCACCCCAACCAGATACAGAGTCCCTGGGGCCAAAGGAAGCCTAGAATCCCTTTCTTCTTCAACCGGGCCTTCCTGAACAGCTTCTATTTTGTGTTTCCCTGCAGTAGGACTTGTTCACAAAGGGAGCCACAGGACCCCAGCTGAAATGGCCTTGTTTCCAAAAGGATACCAACAGCTCCTGGAAAGGAAAAGATTTCCCCGATTTAAGTTCAGTTCACAGGTTTAGATGTTAGCTTCTTGCAGTTGCGCTAAGGTACTAAAGAATTTCTTTACATGGATTCTAGCAAGACAACAATTTTAATTTCACAGATTATTTTAAATAAAAGTTCTTTGTGATGGGCAAGGGGTTGTATCTGGCATGGCAGAAGATGCTAAGGCCTCCCTCTGGGAAGTCTCCATAAAGAAGTCATCCACTATTTAACTTCCTAAGAAGGAAAGATTTACTTTGGGTAAAATGCAGGGGTCATAAAGATTTACCACAAACATGAAGCCTAAGTCTTTGGCAGTTTCTATAAAGTTTCATTAAATAAATTTGAATAGTATTGAATTTTCATAATAAGGTCTGGTAAGAAAGAGGATATTTGTGTGTCTTCACTGAAAATTATTTCTTTGTTCATAGTCTTGGGCAATATTTAATTTAGCAAGGTCATAGATAATGGGAAACACACATATTACAAAGAAATCAAGTCCTTAGTTTTTAAGCACTTACAATAGGTACATAAGCCAATGAAGGAGTCTTACTTGGTTATAAATGACTGCAAGATATTTTATAATAACAACCACACCATCATTTTAATATGTCTGCCAAGTACCATGAAGCATCTAGCAAATCTATTTCCAGCTTGAATTTGTTGGGAAAATGTAGTTATTTTTAGAGACCCTTGAGAACTTTATTTTCTCAGATACTAGTTTTCTAGCATTTGGGGAAAACCCTAACTAAACCACTTTGTATAGGAAATTACTAATATGGAAGATACATCACAGTGCTATGCTACCCTTTCTGTTTTTAACAATCTTTCCATCTCAGTGCTGTTCACACCAGGGCAGGACGTGTCTTTTGAACAAATTTTATCACCTGAAAGGCCAAAGTATTTTTTTTTTCCTTAAATACTGACATTGACCTTTTCTGTCTTCCCTATAGCAAAGTACATATATAATCATTAACACTTTATTAAGTGCCAGAAACTGTGTTAAGTGAATTTTACCCCTAATTCTCAAAAGGATCCCATCATATGGGTGATAACATTCGCCCCATTTAATAGCTGGGAAAACTGATGTGCCAAGTGTTAAGTAACTTGCTCAAGGTCATTCAGGTGATCAGTGGCAGGTCAAGAGCATCCCAACCCAGACAACTGGCTTCAGAGTCTGAATACATAACCACTATATCATTCAGCCTCATCAATACAATTGGCAAAAATTACAAAGATTCAAGGGTTTATGTGTGTGTGTATGTGTGTTGGGGGGCCAAATATTAAGGATTCTATTTAAGGCCTAATTTAATAGAAAATAGGCTGCCACTTTGCTAAAGTTGAAAATCCACCTTGCTATAATTGCTAAAGCTGAAAATCCAGGTGCCATATTTTATTTAGTTGACTTAAAAGCATTTAAGTTCTGTTTCAACTGAGAAAAGTAAAAACTTGAATTATATTTGAAATAAAGATGTAAGGTGAACACAGCTTGAAACTTTAAAGGATAATTAATTGTCTCCAATTAGTTTTTTTTTTTTAAGTTTTCAAGCTTACAGAGAAGTTGAGAGATTATTATATGAAATATACTGATAATATAGCCATAGAACCTTCATCAAGATCTATCATGGTTAATACTTTGGCACATTTAATTTTCATATATATACATATATATAATTTATACATATGTCACATTTGATTTACATATATAATTTACCTATTATACATAATATATAAAAATATATATTTTTTTGCTCAAGTATTCATCATATCATGACAGATAACCCTCAATATTTAAGTACACATCACTGAAAAACAAGGACAATTTCCCACTTTCTCACACAATTTACAATAATAGTGATATTATCATGTTTAAGAAAATTATAATTCCTTAATATCATCTAATAGTTAAGCTACATTCAAATTTCCCACAGTTGTGGAAGACAAATATTTTACAGCTGTTTTGTTCAAGCCTAGGTCAAAAAAGTTCCACTCACTGCATTTGCTTGCTATAACTGCTAAGTTTTTTTTCTAATTTACTTTTTTTTTCACATGTACCTTTCTTTTTTTTTTTTTTGCCAAGAAATTTTTTTTTATTCTTATGTTAATCCCCATACATTACATCATTAGTTTTAGATGAAGTGTTCCATGATTCATTGTTTGTGCATAACACCCAGTGCTCCATGCAGAATGTGCCCTCCTCAATACCCACCACCAGGCTAACCCATCCTCCCACCCCCCTCCCCTCTAGAACCCTGTTTGTTTTTCAGAGTCCATCGTCTCTCATGGTTCATCTAATTTACTTTTGAAATTGCTTCATTGGACTTCTATAAAGTCCTCCTTAAATGAGTGATTTTTTTTAATTCATTTAATTCATCATTTTTAGAGAAATTAAAACAAATAAAAGATAGCCACCTGGCTTATAATTATCTTTTAGATATCCTACTAAGTTGTCCAGAACAATGACTTTTGCCTGCCTTTTACCATGGTCTTCTTTTCCAGCTCACGTCTAAGATGGAAACTAATGAAAAAAATTAAAACCTTTGAAATCCAGAGTTGAAAGATCAAAAATGTTGGAAATCAACCCACATAACCACCTCACTTAATACATTAGAAAACCAAGTTCCAAAGAGGTGAAATAAATTGCCCTCAGCCACAATTACATATTAGCAGAAAATGGAACTAGAACAGAAGTCCAGACCACGTTCCAGTAACACCACAGTAGAAGATCATGTTACCTGGCCCCTGTCCTTCAAAAAGATTGCAGAACAAATGACTTTTCAGATCCCATGCTTGGCCACAAAAGTCAATAAAGTGCTTCCTGACATTCCAATTTGCGTCTGTGACAGCACATTTTATTAAATGAGTCTGTAGGCCGAGCTCCTCAGACCCAGTTCAAACCTGTGCACATGAGGCCAAAGACTGGTACTGAGTCGTTTGTGCTCACCTGCATGCCTGATAAAACTACATATAGGACTATCACTCTCAGTAGAACCTTGGAAACTCGGCCACTAACAAATAGGCTCAAGGAGACCCAATACTACATCCTCTCCCTGTCTGTTTCTTAGACCCAGCTTTTCTTTTGTCATTGGAGCAATATTTCTTCTCTTTCCATATTTTCTGGGGGGGTCCCACACTGACCCAAGCAAGGCCAACTCAATATATGGGAATTGGGAGAAAGATTATTCTCTTTCTTTTGGACCATATCCTGTAAGGGTATGGGCTTGACAACTTTTCCTGCCACATGGTGAGAACTTTAGGTCAATATTTAAAAAACCAAAAATACCCAAAAAACTCATGCAGAACTGAGGTATAGAAAAAGAGAGCCTTGACAACACCACTTGGGCCTACTTGGAATTCTCAGTTAGCTAAACTAATAAATTCACTTTTTTCCTTTGCTAGATGTTAGATTTCTGTCATTTACAACCAAAAGGGTCCTTATGAGTACAAAGTTCTGCTTTACAGAGAACTGTGAAGCCCTGAGGTTTTACAGCATCTAAAGATAGTGGTTTGTACCTTGCTACAACTATTTATAATTTTGAAAGCAGAAGCTACATATGTACAGGGGTGCTCTACCCAGCAGTGACCAATCAGAAATAAAATTTGTGTTTTTTCCTTTTCTTTAGAGAGAGAAGTGCCAAAGCCTTCATAATTTAGGCCAGGATGAAAAAGTGCCTTGTAGTCACAAAGATCAGCCTGATTTACATATGGTACCTTGAAATTACTTGGGAACCTCCATTCAAAGGCTAGATCACCTTGGCTAAATCACTGAGGGTTGCTCCCCTGAGAAATGTGGGCATAGGATAAATCTGAAAGGTGTAAAGAAAGAAGTCAAGATCAGTTACTCCTCCTTGGGTAGATCTGAAGAGGAAAAAGAATTGGGGTGAGGTGAAGGCAAGGCTCAGGAGTTAGTTCACATCAGGATTGATCTGCCCCACTCCCTTGGAACAAGCTTGCCTTTAGAAACTGGAATTGCTGGGGCTCTACACCACCTTTGGCTAAACTTAGAACCATAGATGTGGAACGGCTATAGCAACCACTGTTCCAAATGTGTAGGTGGTCTTCAACAGTGAGAAGCAGTAGCAGAGCACTAATCCCTGCCATCTCTCTCTCTACTTAACAGTAGCTAGAATTGCCCCTCTTTGAACTGGATAGGGAGTTGGTGGGTAGAGGAAAGGCAGAGAAACCTCAGGAGAAAAATACTAGGCCTCCAGTTAGGAAGGCATGTGGGTCCTACAGCAATTAACTGAAAATGAAGAAAGAGTAACCAAGTGACTGCCTTTGTATCTGGATTTGTAGAGCACTTCATATTGGTTAAAGACATCACTAGCTGCTATATATAAAGAGAGATATCCATGTTAGATAGATGATAGATAGACAGATAGATAGATAGATGATAGATAGATGGTAAATAGATAAATGATAGACAGATGATAGATGATAGATTGATTGATAGATAGATGGTAGATAGACAGATGAGAGAGAGATGATAGATGATAGATAGATAGATAGATAGATAGATAGATAGATAGATAGATAGATGATAGATGATAGATAGATGTTAGATAGATAAATGATAGATGATAGATAGATGATAGATGATAGATAGATGATAGATGATAGTTAGATGATAGATGATAGATAGATGATAGATGATTGATAGATAGATAGATAGATAGATAGATAGATAGATAGATAGATAGGACATATAATCTCATTTGCTAAAGACAGATTTTTGGGTATTCACATTTTAAACCATATTCTCTGATATTTGATCTGCCATGAGGTGTTGAAGAGTGCGTGGCCTCAGTTAAGGCCAACACTGGGCTCTCTTTACTAGGTTCTGGGCAGACCTTCTGCAATAAATTTAGTACAAGCTTTTGTAGACACAGTTACAATCCCAAGGGAAGCAATTATAGTTTATAAACGAGAAGAGGGAAATAACAAATCATTTGTTTTTACCCATAGGCAGTAAATATCTACAAGTATCTATACAAAGGGGAGACACCATATTGCTGCTGCATCCCCCACTCACTGGGCAAATTTTATTTAGAAACCAAGTTGTGAACTTCTCCTGACTATTGCTTTACCTATTCCTCTTCTCTTTTACCTAAATCACTGTTCCATGGCCTGTGTCCTTGTTAATTTTTAGGTACCTTTCACAATCTGTGCTAAATTTTTATTGCCTAGTTTTATCCCTTTGTTATTCTATCTACTAGAAATGTTTATCAGGCTGCCCCCTTGAGCTCAATCCTTCTTCAGCCGTCACTGTCAGACTCCGTAAAAGAGATTTCTCCTGTCATCCGCTGGGATCTTTCTTCACCCTCTAGTCTAAATGTTCTGGAAACAACATTATTTTTGGTTTCAACACATGCAATTAATCATGCACATTTATGACCTGCAATCTCCAAGAAGGCTTCAGGATGTACCCAATGAGAGGGTTCATGGACTAGCAGGCAAAATACCAGTTCAGGCTTGAGGATACTCGATACTTCAGTATTTCTAGCTCTAATACAATTTGCCTGAATCTGCGTAAAAAGAGACATTGAAGTGCTCTGCTTTGGGGGAAGGCAGGAAGCATGAGAGATCTTTTTAGAGCTTTTCTCCCTTCGCCCTGGCCTACGTCCCCCAACGGCCTTCAATCTTTTTCATCCTGTTCCTCAGGATTGTTCCTTTCCCCACTGACTATCTACGACAACCTGAACGTTAGCTCAGCCTAGAAATAGTATTGAGCACAAAAATCTTAATAGGGTAGATGGTCATGTGCAGAAAGGTGGTTGCAAAACATATCACAAGGGTGGGTTGGGGATAAGAGCTGAAATCTGGGAGAGATTTCATTACTCTGGTAACAGAAACACACGAAGAGTGAGAGACAGAAACCAAAATATGGTCATTATAAATTCAGATTCTAACTTGGTACAAAAGTTGTCTCCAAAGTCACTATATTACAAGATTTGATCTCATAATTTTATCATCATTATTATTATTTTTACAAATTATAAAAGCAATGCCTGTTCCCTGTAGCAAAACTACATAATTCAGAAGTCTAAAAAATGTAAAACCTCCCAAACCTAATTCTCTGGAAGGAAAAATTGATTACAACTTGGTAATTAAAAAAAAATTTTTGCCTAGCAAATTTTCTCTTTATATACATGCATTTTTTTCAATATATAATACATATATATAAAGAAGTTTTTTGGGGGAGAAAAACTGTTTTATTCTTTTGCATAAATAGGATAACAATAAACACATGCTTCAACATATTCTTTACTCTTATTCTGGTATGGACATCATAATTGTTCATTTTTGAGGTATATAGATTTGACGTTTAATAGGTAACTCACTACAGATTGTTATTTACAATTGAATCAATATTTAATTAATTTATCCAATGAACAGGGAATAAAAAGCATGTCTCTTCTTATAGGGCTTGAATTTTATTAAGGAAATAAAGCCCAATCAAATAAATACGTAAATAGGAAAAATATCAGGTAGCAATAACTGCTCTTCAAATAATGAAAATACATTGCTAAAATAGATTCCTGAGTAGTTCCTTTATGTTTTTATGGTATCTCTTCAAAGTCTCATCCCCTGGGGGGTGTTGGGGGGAAGGTATGAGTTTTATGTCATAGTTTCTGTACAATTAATTTCTCAGGGTTCAAAAATATCTTCCAAATGTTAATAATGGGGCGTATAAACTCTAGCAGGCTTTGAGCAATGGTATCCTCTAAGGCTAGCTCTTTGTAAGTCAATAACTATGGGCCTGATTGACCTTGGCAGTATTACAGGGTCATATTTTTACATGACTGAACTGTTCTTGAACAATTTCTACAATGTCCTAGATACAAATAGCTTTCCTTCGACACCAGGCATGCGTGTCTTATCTTCCCACCAATTCTCCCCCCACCCCATTCTTTCATTACTTTTATAAAAGAAAAACTATTACAGGGTATGTAAAGAAAACTCGTCCCCATTGACTTTTTTTCAGCATATCCTCTCTTCATGCTATGTTATAGTTGAAATATTGCACTCATGGACTTCTGGTTTATGCTTAAGATGGATTTTATTTGTGAGTTTATCTTGTTGTATTGTGGCTCATTTTCATCCTAGGAAGGACAAGAGCTAGGAAAGGGATGTGATTCTATCAGTAACTCGCCTAGGAAAAATTCCGATCTTTTTTCTGACCTGTTCTACAAAGAAATGGCAATGTCATCACAAAAGAGAATGAAATTGCCGTCAATTCTTAACTATCAAAATATTTCCAAGAAAATATCATTTTTGAATAAAAAAGTAAAACCCATTCCCATGAAAGCAATCCTTTTATCTCCATGCTTCAACCTGGCACTGTGAAGGGGGGGAAAGCACTAAACTAGAAATCAAGAGTCAGGCAGGGTACCAGCAATGTCCCAAATGGCATATTCAAGCAATGTAGTTGAAGAAAGCTTAAAGACGGAGCAATTTACAAAAGGGTACACAGGGTACAATGGAACCAACAAAAGACAGTGAAATGCTGAGGGGGCTAGTGTTGCTGTCTCAAGGGCTGAGTGAAGTATATATGTAGATATAGAAGAAGGTATGGGGCTCTGATGGAAGCAGCAGACATCATCATCACCATCATCATCATTCCTGTTGGGGGAATAAATACCTCAACCTCACTTTCCCCCAAAATGGTGTCCCTCGATACCATCTCCCTTTGGCAGAACCCAACTGGAAGCCTGAGGACAGAAGAGCTTGTGCTCACAATTCATATAGGCCAATCTCCTATGGCGGAAAGCAGTGTGGTAAAGGATGGGGAGGACCTTCCTGGCAAGAAGAATAACCTAGCACATCAGATCCTGCCTCAGGTAAAATCATGGGGGTCCTGGGCCTTTTCTTCACTCTCTGAACTAGATGGTGGTTAGGGATCATTCCAAGAGCCCAAATTCTGTGGATATGTCTTATTTGAAGAGGAAGAAGTTCATGGCTGAAAAGAATAGTTGAAAATTACACAAAAAAGCTTAAAAAAATTCTCAACATCCTTTTTTCATATCTTCTTTGATATATTCTGAGGGTGATTTTTCCCCACCTTAAAAAAAAAAAAAGTTCAATGGATAATTAAAATGTTTTGTGTAAAGTATGAATGTGCTACATGGAGTAAACAAAGTGTGCCATTTTGGAAAAATTATTTTAACTTTTATGTGATATTTCTTGAAACATCAATATAAATGTGAAATTCTTATAGTGTTTTGTCATTTCCACATTTTTCTAGATTTAGCATATTTATCAAAATTGAACAGCATTGACAGGTTTTGGTCTCCACTAAATTATAAGCTCCCTGAGAGGGGTCCACATGCATTTTTTTGTCTCCCTAGTATCTATGTAATGGGTTTAGCAATGATTTCGTAGAGAATATTTGTATAATGAGTACTTCCTGTGTGTTAAGCACTATGTTAAATGCCCTTTAAATAATAATCTCCTTCAATCCTCAAAACAAATTTAAGAGTTTACAGATGAGAACATTTAAGCACAGAGTGGTTAAACAACTCGCCCAAGTCACTCAGACAGTAAGTGTTACAGTTAAGAGCTAACCTGGGTCTGAGTGACTGATCTATTTTTGTTTTAACTAGTCCATTGAATGGCCATTGCAAGTGAATAAGACAAGGGGGTGTGCAAATGGCTTTCTATTCTGCCTGGCAGAGAAGTGCTAAAGACATTGTTGGTGGCATTATTATGAGCATCATTATCACTCTGCTGAGGAATATGAAAAAGTTTACACCCTCAAGTACATGGAAATGTGATGGGGAGTATCAGATACTTATTCAAATGCCTATAATGCAGGATGGAATAAAGCAAGGATTATAAGACAAGTACAAAAATACATATGAGGGTAGTGCCCCCCTGAACAATAGACGGGGTTTCAACAGTTAAGAGATGAAAGGACGGAGAGAACATCATAATCCAAGGCTTGGAGGTTGGAACACACAGAGTGTGTAAAGGAATCAACAAGGGATTTAATGACTGGAACACTGGGAAGTATAGGGGAGCAACAAAAGAAAAGATTGGAAAGGTAGGATGAACTTAGTGACGGATCTACTTAATTGTACTATCATCAGTGCATATTTTTAGAACTTGTTGACAAGAGAGCTTGCCGAGTGCCATGATGAAATCGAAAAACATGTTGTCTACTGATTTTCCTGATCTAGCAATTTTGCAACCTTGCCAAAAAGAAAATGAAGTATGACTAACCACTCCCAGTCCTGCTCTCCTCCAGTAAATTTTCCACACTAGAGTCAGTGTGAACCTCTTAAAATTCATATCCAATTATGTTATATTTTCCTTAACACACTTGACTGGCTTCTCATTTCCCATATTCAACATGCTGACCTCTTCAGCCATTTCTCTTAACAGACTCCATCTTGAAGAGGTTCCAAACACACCAAACTTCCTAAATGTGCTTTACTTCCTGGCAGCACCCACTTCCTTCACACCTCTGTCCCTGGCTGTCATCTTCCAGGCCCCAACTGATCTGTTCCTGCTGGGATGCCATTCCTGTGGCCTCCTTCACAGACTCCACCCTGCAGAGCTCCCCTATGCCATTTGTTGCATACTTCTCTTTGTGCATTTGCCACAATATTTTGTTGTACTAATTTAGATTTCAGAGGCTTTTCTTATTTATTTTTGTATTCCCAGTTCCTGGAGCAAAGTAGGAATGCATAGGTATTCACTGAGTGAGTGAACAAATGAATGAAGTAGCAGCATTTTCTAGAACTAGAAAATAAGATATAATTATATTATATAAAATTTAGCTTGAAAGTTAGAGAACCAAGAGCTTTCCTGCTGGCCTCTTAGATAGTGAGACTTTCAGCACCTTTGTGAATGGCTCACATCTTCTCTCCTTCCTTTATTCAATCTCTGAAGTGGCTGTTGAAATAACCTCTTATATCTTTAACCTGTCCAGGTGGCCATAATATGCTCCTACAGAATTTGTATGCAGAATTTGTATTCTGTCCTTTTTATTTTAAACATTCTCTAAGATTTTTTTCCCCTTGGCTTATGAATTTTTGAAGTTTCTCTTTTGAAAGGTATACTTTTCCTTCTCTTTACTTCAGTCCTGTGTCCCATCCCATTAGGTTTAAAGAATACATTCTCTGTTCTGTTGTCTCCCAAGAATTACTAGAAATCACTTAAACCACTCTTCTTTGGAATCATAGTTGCAATCCTTTTGGAGGAACAAGTTTCCATTTCCTTCAAGAATTCCATCCAAGCCATTCTCTGCAATCCTCAGAATTGGGTATAAAACTATTTGGGGAAGGGCTTCTAAATTCCTCCTAACCAGTGCCTTTCAAACTGCATGCTGCATACTCTATCAATTTATATATTATTTATACGCTGATCAAAAAATGATTTGAGATAACTAATTTCATAATTTAGCTTAATGGTTCTCATTTAAGAATGACAAATCAATTAATTAAAAATTGAGTTTTATATAATCCCTTTTCAAAGATAATTTCCTAAATAGCTAAACCTTATCTTCATTAGATTGTATTCTTCAATATTGTTTCTCCCTGCATTCAACAAGTCTACTTGTTTTTAAACTCCTCTTAATGTGGTTCTGCAATAGGGAAGCAAGAGGCTGGTCCTTATTCTACTTACGGAGAAGAAAAAGGGGTGAGTTGGGAAGACTCCCAGATTCAAGTGCTTAAATGTAATGTTATTTATGTGACTAAGTATTTATGTAAATTAAATAGACTGCTTAAATCATATAAATATATCTTGTCATCCAGACCTTATTTTAAATCATTTTAATCATCAAACCTGCTAATGCCTAATATCTCCTGATATCTGTGATGAGGGTTCTGGAAGAATTGTGAAAACAGGTCAGGACATGGAGATGATAAGGTGACTGTAGAGGCCAGGCCACTTCAGGGATTAAGGGTGAGTGGGCTTGGAAGGAATGGCTTATGACTTGGGCAGTCAGGATTCTCTCTGCTGCATCTGTCATCTTCTAGCATGGGGGTTACCAGAAGGCAAGGCACGAAAGAGGGAATGTGTCAAAGTCAAATAGTTAAGTTCGGAACATGGGGTCCTGGTAGCTGTAACAGCCTGTGACTTGTTCAGCACATTCAGAGTGACTCATCCGGCACACTTCTCTTAGGTCACTTGTTTATTCTTGAGGCCAATTTTACTTGTTCCAAAGAAAGAAAACATTCATATCTTGAGGACCTATCACTAGGATTCATGAGTAGGTAATCAACTCAGGCATTCTGAGCCCACATTTGACCTTCTGTAACTGTAGAAGACTAATATCAGCAAAATACCTGAATATTATTTTTTAAACCCATAGTAACCATGAGATCAATCTTATATATGTATGTATATATGTACGTATGTGTGTATCCATTAAATGCCTAATCCTCTATGTATCAAGTATGGCCTAATTTGGAAGCAGTGTGGCTCTGTCCTCTAGGTATGGCCATCTCACTTTATCTGACAACTTCAAAAGAATATACAGTCTTTCTTCACACAGCGTTGTGCCTGATGGTAGGTGCTAAATAATTATCTCATTTAAACAAAAATTCATTTTTCTACAGATAAATCTCAATTAGCCAAGAGAATTCTTTCCAACAATACTAACATCAAAGACTTCATTATACAACTAAAAATAATATATGTATAAGCATAATTATTATAAGTAAAAACATCTGAGTGCCTCTCTCTCCTAGGCATTCCACATATGGTCTTTTAAACTCTTACAACAACCTTGCAAGGTTGATGTTAGGATTTTCAATTTATAGATGAAGAACCAGAGTTTCAGTGAGACCAAACAACTTGTCCAAAATTATCTAAGTAATTAGCTAAATTCCAGTGGGTCCTCAAGTGTGTCAAATTTCAAAGCTCCTATTCTCTTCTAGACCATTCCTGCTTCTCTACCTCACTGGTTCTTGACAGAGCAATAACCTCCTCCCTTCTCCTCATACCAGGAGAGGAGTCGATCCGCAAGAAATTTGGCTAAAATGGTGGATGCTTCTACTCTTCTGGGTAGATCCTCCCATCAAGTGGCATAGATGTCATATGACTATGGCTCAGCCATTTTTCCCTTCTTTTTACTTCCCAAGTCGACTCAACTGTAGGAGCAGTGAATAAGTTGGCTCTAATTCAGCAGGCCCAGACCCAGCCAAGACTCAACTTGAGTTTGAATCTTATTTCCTCCTCCCCAACCATCTACCCATCTAGATTTGTTCAATCAACAAAAATTGTATTCCAAAAATTGTATTCTATCTCATGTGTTAGGGATTTATTCAAAGAAACAGATCTTGCCTTCAGAGAGCTAAGAGTTAGTAGAGGAGGAGAATATACATTTGCACAATAGTAGGGGCATGTCTAAAGGCTAGTAAAGCTAGAAGAAGGACAAGATCAACTCTTTGTGGATCAAGGAAGTTTTTGTTGGTTTGTTTGTTTGTTTGTTTGTTTTAAAGATTTTATTTATTTATTTGACAGACAGAGACAACGAGAGAGGGAACACAAGCAGAGGGAGCTGGAGAGGGAGAAGCAGACTCCCCGCTGAGCAGAGAGCCCGATGTGGAACTCTATCCCAGGATGCCGGGATCATGACCTGAGCTGAAGGCAGACTCAGTGACTGAGCCACCCAGGTGCCCTGGAAGTTTTTATGTAAGAAATGCTTGAGCTGACTCAGCTGTCAAGAAAGCACCATAGAGTCAGGAATTCTCCCAACCCAGGCCAGCTTTCCCCAAAGCATGCTTTTTCCAGATGATTTGTGAATTGAGGTATCACTGTGCTTTCTTGTCAGCACATCATGGGGCAGAGTGTTGATGAGAGGCCCTTTTCATCTCTGCAATGCAGTGGAGAATCTTTGTTATGTGGAGGTGCACATCTTGGGATTCGTCATCAGTCTGGGACAGTGTTAACTCTCCAAAGTGATCAGTAATCTTTTGTATGACATCCTGCATGTGTGTTTCAAGAACACAGTTCTCACGTTTCTGAAGATTGCAGAGGAGTCTCCCACAAGCTTAGGATGACATGCTTAAGCTCAAATTAAAATCAGTCTGTAGAATGATGGTCTGCCAGGACACAGTGGAGGCAGGCAAGCATCCTGGTGCTTTTTAAAGCACCAGAGCAGAGAAGAATGTGAATCTAAGGGGAGTGGTTGAAAATAGCGGTATGCTTGGCCATTAGCAGCTGTGGCTGCAGATCAAGGGCCAATCTCATCTAGGCCGTGTAGACAGGCCCCTCCAATATGCATCATTCTTAGCTGAGCTCCACATATCCTTGCCTGATTGGTGATAGAAAGATTAGCACTGTTTTCAAACACAAAACCAAATTATGCATGTGAGTTTGACAGTGAATATTATAAAATGCCTGGGATAAAGTCATATACCAAGTCCATTCATTCTTTTGAGTGCTCTCTTATTTGCAGAATACCTACTGCATACAATATAAGAACGGTTTACATTTTCAGAATTGGTGTTTCAAGCATTATATTGTCACTTTGATTTAACGTGATTCCTATGGTCTGTGCTCCGCCATCATGTTTTTCTTAATCGATCTCTGTTGAATAGAGTCTAAAAATAAGCCCAACTTAAAAAAAGAAATGCACAGTACTTAAATTCCAGTGTATTTGAATTAATATACCCCATGAAAATGTGAACTTTTATGAACATATTTAATCTTGAGGCAATTCTAAAATTTGGTGTTTCCACACTGTGGAAAACTACTGTGTAAAATGTGTTTGCCAATTGTTATTGAAACCATTTGCATTAACAACCTTTCAAAAAGAAGTAGAATATGAAAGTCTGTTATTAAGTTTTCAAGTGATTTTATTGAAGACGTGATCATTATCGAAGCTTCCAAAAAGTGATTCGAAGTAGGGATTCCTAGTTCTGGTACTGAGTGAAGGAGACACTGTCAGGTTAGGAAATAGTGGGGCTGGACCCTGTGCCCACTGGCTCCTTGAGGATGGGGGTCAAGCTTTTTGGTTCATCACTGCATACCCAGAATAAAGGAGAGGATTGGTGTACATTTGTTGAAGGGGTGTGTGAGTTAATATACTGTTGGGAAACCAACCAATGGCCAAAGAAATAGGATCAGTTCGTGTCTGGGGCAAACATGGTAGAAATGGGGTCAAGATGACCTCTCTGAGCTTCAGTTCCTTTATTTCTAAAGCATAGCGGCTTCTTCATAAAGGTGCTATGAGATCAAATGCAATAAATACATACAAATGTCTAGAACAATGCTTGACCCTTAGTAAGAGGCCCTTTAAATGCTTATAACCTCCATCTCTACCTATCCTTCTATGTGCTTCCCCATTCCCCAACCCTTAGTGTGTGTGCGTGTGTGTGTGTGTGTGTGTGTGTTCTGTTATGGAAAATACGTTGAATGGGAAATCAGAGTTGGATATTCGTCCCAGCCTAATCTCTTAACTTATGGACTTTGGTTTTCTCATCTGTAAAATGAGGGGATTAAACTCATTCTCCAGATCCCTTCTACTTCTAGGTTTTAGCTTTGAAGGCTTCTAATTCTCATTTAATTCTCATAAATTAAATAATTTATAATTATCTAAATTAACAAATACTATGTACAGGCTTGATAGACCCACTAACATTTATACTGGTATCTGTCCCCTCGATTTTAAGTATATTTTCTATAATTCCATGAGTTTTCCTTGCATTTTTTAGGTATCAGCTACATATCAGGTAAATCTTATTAGAATGATTGCAATTTGGGTATTCTTTTTTTTTTTTTTTTTTTCAAAAATCTTAGCCAGCTGAGAGTTAATCTAGGTAAAGCAGATAATCTGTGAGTTAATTAATCTCTTGATGTTTTAGAAAGTAATTCAGAATCTTCAAAGCTTTCATTTTCATTTTAGGGCTGTTATTAAATATTGTGCTAAAACTCTGTGAACATGGTGCGAGGCAGGGTGAAGTAGATAATTTTTGGTTAATAAAGAGTTTTATCAATAGAATTCTGAGTAGCAGAAAGTTCCCTGTAGCAAAAGGAGAATTATAATGGTATCGTAAAACAAAAACAAATTTGGATGATTTATTGTATTCTTCAGATATTTTGTTTTTGTCTTAAAGGCTACATGTAAGCAGTTATGACCATCTTGAATTTCTTCAACAGTGATAGTCCTTTTGAAAGAGTAGTTCTTTTTTTCTCTTTTTTTGAAAGAGTAGTTCTAAGTGTAGGAAATACTAAAAAATTTTCAATCTCATCATAGTTCTTAGTTACTGGATTTTGTGTTCAGAAAGTGTTGTCAGTCTTCACTCATTAGAAATATAATGAGAAAAAATGACGCTTCTATTATTAATTCATGGACAATAAAATAATAATTAAATTCTCTTTATGTATTCCTTCTATCTAGTAGAATTGTTTTATTACTAAGATTAAGTGTGTGGCTTTGTAAAAAGATTGCTGTCCATGATGATTTTAGAAAACTAAATGACTAAAAATATTCTAACACAAAAGTTAGTGTTGGTAGAAACCATTTCTATCTCCTTTGGAAAGCCTACAAAAAGAGATTCTATCTAAGACAAACGCCTCATATTTTTAACATAGAATATTTTCTTTCTTACCTAGGAATTGAGTTTATGGATCAAAAAGTACAGTTGATTTAAGACAGGGTAACAAATTATCTATCTACAGTCCACTGAGCACAATCCATGTGGTTTGGGTTAAAGAACTCCTTTTCAAATATAGAAAAAAGGTAAGGTTACTTGATTGAAAGCTTTTTTCCACTTTAAGACACTGATTTCAAAGCTCATGTATTCTGCTTAATTCCTTCATCAGATACTACTTGGTGTCTAATAGATGCAGCTATTAAAGATGGCCTTCTAATTAAGACTTTTGAAAACAACACATTCTGGCAAATCTCATCTAGAAATCAGAGTTAGCAAAAGACAATGGAATCATTAAGCAAGTTTCATTTCTTGAATTTTCTTTTGCATTTTAAAAACTTCAAAGTTAAAACAGTTCTTAATTGCTTCCTGGAATGAATCTTGGACCTATAATCAAGCACACAGAGATCCATGTTTCACATTGCTGTGGGAGACCCATAATGACAGGTCCTAGTATACTTATTTTTAAATGATAGTGACCTGAAATCATCAGTCTGAATCCACAAATTTGCTGGGGATTGGGGAGGGAAAATGTTGCATTTATGCAGGATTGTGGTTTTCCCTCCGGGTAGTGTTATTTGGAATGATTATGAAGTTAAGGGACTCAAGTATTTTTGTGGTTTCCTGGGGTGTTTCATATCGATATTTTTTTCTCTTCGATATATCCTTTAAATAAACTTTCACAAAAATGCTTTCTAAAGGAGATATATCAATGTTTAATTTTCACCTTTTGCATAGTAATGTGTTGTGCTCCTTCCAGATTTTGAATTTTTCTAAAATGTTAATACACTGTCACTTTAAAAAAAATAAATTGAAAGGAATTCAAATACTGAAGAACCATGATAGTGCTTCTGCTTCAATTTAAATACCAACGACTTTCTTCATCTTCTGTTACAAGCTTTCCAGAACTTGTCCATGATTTCATTCATTCATTCATTCATTGAACAGTTACTCAGGTCTTAGAGAATCCAGACTAACATATATGCCCATGCAATTTCTGTTCTCCTCTTTTAATGAAGTGGTAAATATTATTTTAGTTTCTCATTCCTATCTCAGCAATCTGTAGTTTGGAAAAGGAGACTTCAGTCCTCATACAAAAAAATGTTCATTCCCTTTATTGAGATGAATTTTGAGGTCACGAATGCCCAGATAAGTTTCACAAGTAGCATTTAGCCTCAGAGTTAACTCTAAATAGAGACACTGCAATGTTTAAGATATTATCATTAGGAATCCAAATATGGCCTAGATAATCCTGGTTTTTGATAGTCTTTGGGGAACATATTTCTTTTTAATGTTGGAATTTCCTCAACCTCATTCTCCCATTAAAGAAGAAGAAGAGGAAGAAGAAGAAGAGAAGAAAAGAAAAAAAAAGAAAAGAAAAAAGAAGCTCAAAAAGGCGAAGTTGTTTGACCAATGTCATTTAACTAGTAGGTGACAGAGCAAGAAAACAACTCTATTCTCCTGAGCACAGTAAACTTTCATCAGTGCATTAGACCAAGATTTAGAGCTTGGAGTCTAGAGACTAGAAAAGATATTTTCTTCCATTTAGTTTTTGATAGATAAGGAAGCCAGGAATGACCATCAAGCAAGTTTCCTACGTCAAATTCCCCCTTGTCCAGCTGTAATTCCTAGTCCAGACCTCCAGCCCATCCCTGCAGTTCTTCCTTCATGGATGACTCATTTAACCTTGACTGGTAGAAAATAATGGTTTCATTGTCCTAGCCAAGTAGTTATGCAGATGCAAAAAGGAATACTAGAATAAGATGGGAAGTCTCAAAAAAAAAAAAAAAAAAAGAGAGAGAGAAGAAACATTTGGTAGTCCACTTGTGATAAGTCTATTTTCTCAACCCCATGCCAAAATAATCTAGTTTGACATGGTGTTTTCTGATAAGAAAAATCTTTTATATGAACAGCCTCCCCAAAGTATAAAAATTAAATTAATTTAGTTACCTCATTGACTTGCTGAAAATAATGATATATCGATAAAATTGGGGCTGTCCTGAAAAGAACAGGATGTACAGTCACCATAAACATAAGGAACATTAAAATGGAATACTGAAACCTGCTACTCAAAGTGGAGTCCTCGGACTAGCAGCATGACTTGGGAGCTTGTTAAAAATGCAGACTCTCAGGCTACAACCCAAGTTTAACAAAATCAGCATGTGCACTTTTGAAGATCCCCAGGCAATTTATATGCATATTAAAGTTTGAGAAACACTGATTTAGAACACCAGGAGAAAGACTGTTTAAGGGAGTCTAAAGGCTAGCCATCATAGGACAGATGGTCCCAGCCCTTTTATTTTTCTAGTTTCTTTTGCCCATAATTTTTTAGTCTTCAAGATAGGAGCCCCTTGGGTAGCTGTCCCTGTGACTCATAACATTCATGAACCATTGAAAGTACTATGTTGTTCAGAGTGGGGCCTGCTACTCCATTTCTCGATTTTAAATGGTTATTTTATTGCAATTCTCTTGACAACCAAGTGAAGCAGAAAACCACATGTGCCTTTTTACTTTTCTCAACATTTCTTAGCATCAAAAAAGGCCACTGCCTTCAGTTCTTGATTATAAAGTGCTAATAGAGTAAAAAATGGCGTTGAGAGGTTCATTAAAAAAAAAAAACTTAAGTCATGATTTTAACCATTAGGGTCATCCTAATCCCTCTCTACCTTTATCAGGGATTGCTAATGATTAATACAATTCACAGATTTTTAGTTTTGCCTTCTCTCCCTTCTACTATTTGCCTATCTGATCCACTTGTTAAAAGGTAATGGAATTAATAGTGATTAGGAGGATAAGCTAGGAGTATCAAGGGTCCCTGGGCTGGCTAATTGAGAAGAGTCATTAAATTATCACTGCCACTAATATTTATTGAGTTCACTCTGTACAGAAGCTGTGCTATGGGCTGAGTATTTATTACCTGGCTTAATCTGCACCTTCCTGGTACCAGTCAGGACCCACCACAGAGTGACGTGGTTCCAATAGAGGTGAATTGTCAGGTTTTTCTCATCTTAATAACCTCTTGTCTAAGGACTTATTTCTTTAGCATCTGTGTATCTTTCTACATCTTGAAACATATATATCTGATGCCCTTTTTTTCCCAGCAAAAAAAGGATGCAGATTAATTGCTAATCAAACCCTACAATTAAAAATTTGATACAAAAACTTACTGGGCTACAAAAAGACATTATTTGTTTTAAGATTTTATTTATTTATTTGAGAGAGGGGCAGGGTGAAGAGCAGAGGGAGAGGGATAAGCAGACTCCACGCGGATCTTGGACTTCCTGGCTTCCAGAACTGTGAGAAATAAATTTCTGTTACAAAGAAGCCACCCAAACTATATTTTGTCATAGCAGCCAGAGCTAAGACACTAAGCAATACAATATATTTTTATGCAGAGAAAAGATTGCCCCTCACTTTTCAAGAACACATGCATTCTATACATGGAAACTTATAGATATTTACTCTTTAAAAAAAGCATAGACATGCAAGACCGGGTGCATCATTGCCTTTTCAAGACACTTAGGGTGCTGAGTCCTCTTTATAGGTTAGGATAATAGTAATTATTATTTGGTGCCTCTCATGTTCTGGTCACAACACTAGGTTTGTTAATCACATTAATACACGTTGTCGTCCCCTTAAGTCAGTGAGTAGGTATTATTACATTTGCCCCATAGATGAGGAAAATGAGATTCAAAAATTTGAAGTAGTTTGCCCAACTTTCCAGGGAAGTGGGAGAATCAGAATGGGACAACAGGTCTGCATGAAACTCTCAAGTGCATATCTTTGTGATGGGGAAAGCTAAGGGAGGGCGATTTATATAACATGTGCCATTTGACCAAATTATCCTGTTAAACAGTCTTGAAAAGCCGATTAAAACTGCTGATTGATCTGTTGAAAAGCATTATACCTGGGGAGAACAATCAGCCAAATAAACAAGATGTTCTGATGAGCAATTGCCCCCACATGTAATGATTACTCTTTTGAAAAGTAGGTGATACTAACTCTGTAAGAAACCTCATAGTGGTTTATTTTAAATTAACCTCCTCCTGTTTCCTATTTGGAAAAACGATATCTTTATTTATCATTCTGGAGCTGTTTGCAGGCCTCTCCTTCTAATGTTTATTACCAGGAATTGTTTTGTGATGGCTGATTGCCCCAAATCAAGGATGGCAAGATAACCTTGCCTTCCATTCAAACCCCTTGAGGGATTGGCAGAAGTCAGGAGGATATACCAAAAAGCAAACATCTCATGTGCAAAGAGTGGCACCATATAGAAGTCCAGTTTGTTATATAGAAAGGTGATAAAAATATGCTCATTTATAAATGTTCTAATTTCATTAGTGGGAAGGCACATGACAATGATTTGGAATGATTTTAAAATAATTCCAATAATTATAATTAAAATAATTCCAAATCATTGTTAAAACATTTTTTGAACATGGAAATTTTTTTGTTAACTGAAATTCACTTAAATCTTGGGTAATATTTTTAATAATTTACTAATTTTACGTGTTAGCTCCATTGCAAACATAGCACATATTCTTCAGTTATCATAAATTGCTGAATGTTTTAACTTGAAAATAATCTAGTTCAACATTCTTACCAATGAGGAAAGTGAATACAGAAAAGTTACATAGCTATTAAGTGTCAGTGTTTGGATATTGACCAAGGAATTTGACTCCAAGGCAAATGCCCATTCTAGTAAACTGTACTGTGTCTCTGAAAATCAGCAAAATCATCATTTTATCTAGGTAACACGTGTTAACCACTGGGGTAATATTTCATGACATGACACATATAATTGTCATTCCAGGAGATTAGGAAGATCCTTTAAAGTAGGAACTGTGTTATATCTAATTTTGATTCTACACAGTGCTTAACTCATTTCAGGAATGCTTCACATATTGTTGATTTTGGGATTTTACCCAAACCCTTCCTATGCACATCATCCCGTCTAAGATCAAAAAGGAATATTGGCCAGTGAACAATTCTTCTTCTTTTTCTTTTTTTACTCATAGAAAACATAGTTCTATATACATTGGAAAACTATTTTTTATTGCATCTTATATCAAACTAGTATTTTGTGATCCTTTCCTGAAGAAAAAGTATTTTATCCGCTCTCTCTTAGGTATAGGGTTAAAACATTTGTAAACTGAATTAATTCTATTGGTTGCTTGAACGTCAACACATACAGGCACTGAGATATTTTGCATCAAGGATCACAACATCACTTCAACACAATGGCCTTAAATAAAAAGCAAACATTCTTTTCCACCCTTACGTGGACCATCAGAGGAACAAAAACCTATACTATCTACTAATTCTTGTTCTTAAATGACCGTTATGGACTTTCAAGTTAGCACATTCCCAAAGCAAATGGGATTGGGGAAGGGATGGCTTGACACCTTAGCTGTCACTACTCTCCTGTCAGCTGTCCCTGCAGCCTGAAGTGTCCCCACAAACCAGAGGCCTTCTGAGCGGGAGCCCAGTTGCTGCCAGAGTGAGTGAGGGGGGCAGGAAAAGATTGTGTTACTCAGTGACTGCTGCATCTTTCCAAGAGAATTTGCTACCTAATTCCTCTAATGAAAATCTACCTTTTCAATAAAACTGGAAGAGGAATAAAAATGGAAATAGAATTTGTGCTTTTACCAAGACTCAACAAGCTTCCTATTCTGATGCTAAAGCAATTAAAAAAAAAAAAAAGACAACACTATCTGTATATTCTTTGATCCAGTGGAAGCTTTAAAATTTCTGGGCCTGTGGTTATAAGAGCTCAGCCCTCCTTGCTAACTCGGTGTTAAGCATTCCTAATCCAAGCCGTAGAAAATTTAACAGTTGTGTTTCTTGGAAGAAATTTCTTATTTTATTTCTTCCTCCTTTTTTCACTCAGGATCTCACAATGACCTTCACAGGAACTATTACAAAAGGGAAGCAAGGTCACCTATAAACTCGATGACATGCCATCGTGAAATCGCTCGCTGTCTTTTCTGCTTAAGGATTGGAGAGTTAAACGAGATGACATTTAAAGTCTTTCTTGCCCCAATGTCCTGTGAGATTCAAAGTTTAACTGTTATAATTACATATCCTCTCTGGCTTTTAAAACCAAATCTGTCCTTTGCTTATGATCTTCCTCTCCATGGGAGTCTTTGATATCTCATTGTGTGGGTATGACAGTATGATGAAGGATCACATTGTTTTCAGCACTTTATGCAAGGACATAGAGTTAGTGTAACCATCTTGATCCATGAATGTAAGCACTCTTCTGCCCTGTAGGAAGACTGAGTTCTTTTCTTTAAACATTGCTCTCCACCAACAATAAAATATAAAATCCTAACTGATCTTCCAGATTTTGAGAAATACATTTGATGTTCAATTTCTTTTATTTATCTTTTGCCCCACTCTTTCCGGTGGCTCTGTATTCTAAGTGGTTGTTGCCATATTTGGGCATCATTGGGAATTTCTGTTTTAAATAATGTATTTCTTCCAGATTCAACCATTGCCTGGCTAGGGAGTTATTCTCTAACATTTTGCATCTTCAAACTTTCATATATGGGAATGGAGAGGAGTAGAGGATTGAGCCACTAATGAGGTCTTTTCCTCTTTCTTAAAGATACTCAAATGTGTTATAAGTGCCAATAGTGGGACTCTCTTAATAAAATTACCTGTAGTTCTTGTCCTCTGAAGGCAACAATTAGAGAAGTAAGATCCCCAATCATCTTCTTGTCTCCTCCACAGATTTGGTGATATATTGTTCTATTTATTGTGTTAACACTAAGCTAGGGAATTCTATCAGGTTGTGAGCTGGGAGTATTGACCCAGGAGTGGGGACCTACTCTAATTAATACCTTCTTAGAATAAGAATTGAAGATAAGGACTTCTCCTGTTTTCAATTAAAAAACTTAGTTCTCGGGCACCTGGGTGGCTCAGTTGGTTAAGCGACTGCCTTCGGCTCAGGTCATGATCCTGGATTCCTGGGATCGAGTCCCCCATCGGGCTCCCTGCTGAGCAGGGAGTCTGCTTCTCCCTGACCCTCTGACCCTCTTCCCTCTCGTGCTATCTCTCATTCTCTCTCACTCGAATAAATAAATAAAATCTTAAAAAAAAAAAAAAAAACTTAGTTCTCTTGAGTCCTATAATACCTTAAGTCCTCATGTGGGGCTGGTGGAATCTTACCGCTAACTTCGTCCCCCCAAATCCATCTGCATTTATACTAAATGAGGTGCTTATGAAAATAGGTAAAATGTTAGTCTCTTGTTCCCTTATTGTTTTGTACAGAAACATTGTGATTTACCTTCACTAAATAGTGGAACAGCAGGTCCTTAAGACTTTGCTTTGCTTTGGAAGACTGATGTTCTCGCAGTTTCTTCTCTGTTTTATTTATTTATTTTTGGGTTAATCACTTTTTCTTAATTGCATGGAAAGGACTATGTTTTCTTCTATAGCAGTGATATTACCTTTCAACCTCTTAATATCCTTAAGTCCTAGTACAGTTCATACTAGGCACTTAATAAAAAGAGTGACAAAGAAAGTGACAAGACTGGAATTTGTCCTATCAAATATGTTGACAAAATCTTGTCCCAAACACTGTCGATCACATGTGCAACATTGATTCATTTCTCTAGTTGGTGTGGTCCAACCATTCCAACTTCTTCTTTTTTCACTTATCTACCTTTCTCTGCAGTCACAAACTTGAAGGGAACTCATCAATACAATCTTGGTCTCAGGGGTAGGTTCTAATTGGTCTAAGACAAACATGATGATTCCAAAGCTTTTGTACATGACTGGTTTAAGCTAATGAGCTAGACATCTTCTGGAATTTTTTTTTTCCTCCTGAAACCTGTACATGGAAAAGATAGCTCTATTTTTCTGCCCTGGCCACTATTCTATCTGGATATATATGTCATCCAGAACTATTTTAACCATCTAATGCCCTTACAGGAACCAGCAATAAAAGAATCCAAGGCACAGAAGGGTTCAAACCTGGGCCCTGACAATACCATGCCTTAGGGCTGCCCAGCCTCTGGACTTCTTGTTACAAAGGGTAATTCATATCCTTATTGTTGCAGCAAGTCAAATCAAGATTTTATGTGACTTGAAGCTATAGTCATCCTGATAAAAAATTATTCCATATTTATGTTTTTCTGGAATGTCGAAAAATACGACTTTAAGCAGTATACTCAGCCCTCCCTTGGGATCTTAGGTCTTATAGAAAGCTATGAGGAAAAGTGATGAGTGAGTAAGAATTAGGTTATATTTACATAAATGTAGCAAAACAGATATGACCAAAATATTTAATCTAAGAGGACCTCACAATTCCAAAAGATTGGCTTTAGAAAGTAGCAATGAAAATTCCATTTTTTCCCCTGATGTTTATAACTTCTGATCAGAGACCACGAGAATGTGGAATGACCATTGGAATATGGGAAGATGGAATCTCCCAGTCCCCATTGACCACTACCAGACCCATACGTGCATCCCACTCCATCATAGAGAATCAGGAAGCCTCACTATGTGCACTACAGGGGTAAGCAAGAGTTGGATATTTCATTTTTGCCTTTCCTTATGGTGTCACTCATACAAGGAGACCATCGTCAAGTAAACACCCTTCTGTTCCCATGTGAAGAAAGGAGATCTGTATCATTTTACCTTAAAACACATAGCAGAAAGAACTTGATGCAATTCCACATCTAGTTTTGCAAATCTGTTGGCATGAGAAGTCTTAGTAATGGATTTGAATGCATCCTAGAGTTTATTGTGCCAATATCAATTGAATTAAGACTTCAAACCTTTTCAGGGAACTTCCCATCCTTCATTTCAAATGAATGCACGGACTGTTTTCAACTACTGAAGTGCTGGCCCCAAAATGAAAAATGACTACCTCTCAGCTAAGGTGGATCACAGAAACCCACAACATCAAGTTTTGATCAGAATCCAAAATGACTTTTTTCTTTTAGTGTAAATAATAATTGCTACTCTTTCCAGAATCATACAGTGGGCTGTAGTGGAAAGAACACTGGACTAGGACAGAAGTCCAGGACTCTAGAATTTTGCCCTGCTCCTGTCACTTTATTTCTGTGTAACTAGGAAAATAATTTACCTCCTTGAATTTCTGATTAAAAAACGGATATCAGAGGTGCCTCAGGGGTTCAGTTGGTTAAGCGTCCAACTGATCTTGGTCTCAGCTCAGGTCTTGATCTCAGGGTTGTGAGTTCAAGCCCCACATTGGGCTTCATGCTGGCCATGGAGC
Source organism: Mirounga leonina (assembly GCF_011800145.1). Taxonomy (NCBI): domain Eukaryota; kingdom Metazoa; phylum Chordata; class Mammalia; order Carnivora; family Phocidae; genus Mirounga; species Mirounga leonina. The sequence goes on from NW_023270431.1 coordinate 1,664,111, forward strand.
CTACATTAAAAAAAAAAAAAAAAAGATAGAAAGAAACTGATATTAAAATGACAACAACCAGTTTTGCCGAATAGTTTCTAAAAAGACTGTCAGAAAAATCAATACGATAAACACAAAAGGACTATAAAAATATCAGGTACCATTATTATTATTAGTCTAACTTTTATTTAGGAGAAGACTTAAAGACATGCCCAAATTGGTTGCATATTAAAGGGGTGAGATGCCAAACTTGGGTGTAAGGATACCTGGGCCTCCTTTTGGACCCCCAGCTGTATACTTCCCAAGCATCATTAAATTCATGACCTCTTTGTTTTTTCTTTTTAAAGTTAAAATGGTGTTAACTTAACAGAAGCCTACTGAATTCTTATTATATCCTGATCTAGTTTGGGACACAAAGGATACAAAGACATGTAAGAAGCTTATAATCTAGTAGTGGAAAGGACCCAGTTAGAAAATATAAAATATGAGGGGCGCCTGGGTGGCTCAGTCATTAAGCGTCTGCCTTCGGCTCAGGTCATGATCCCAGGGTCCTGGGATCGAGCCCCGCTTCGGGCTCCCTGCTCAGCGGGAAGCCTGCTTCTCCCTCTCCCGCTCCCCCTGCCTGTGTTCCCTCTCTCGCTGTGTCTCTCTCTGTCAAATAAATAAATAAAATCTTTTTAAAAAAAAGAAAGAAAATATAAAATATGAGGCAGTAAGTAGGAAGACCATGGTATGGGCAGAAAGCTATGGGAAATCAGAGGCAGAATACCTGTTCTAATTTGAGGTTCTTGATCTCAAGTGCTGAGGCTGAGGAATAGTATTGTCTAATTTTTCCCTAATAACCAGTTCTCATTAATTTTCTCAAGTTTCCCAGAACAGTATAGCCAATGTGAATCCCAGTATAGACTTCCAAGTTTTTACAGACTCCCCCCACCCCCAGCAGGTTTTAAAACAGATGCGAGAGAAGGCTCACTAAATGATTAATTTTCATCTCAACTTTCATTATGTTGATAACATTTTTGAGGGCAAGGGATACACCAGAGCCTTCTGAATGCCAAAAGGAGAATGAGATTGCTGGCTGAGGGTGTTGCTGAACAGGTCAGGAGGTTATGCCTGAAATAGTTCTTCTCTTTCCTCCTGAGCATTGTGTAGATGGCATGTTTTATGGGAGTCTTTAGTTGGAAGAGAAGTTGAGGCAGGGAGAAGGTGCATTATTTGCAAAAACTCTGATCATGAGAATAGATGAAAGGGAAAAGGTAATAGAATTAAGAATCCTGATTGATAGCTTGTTGAATTACCACTTATAGTTTAAAAACAATTACTCTAAATATGTCTTTTTTTGTACTTAGGAGACTTATAACCAAAGCAGAAGGAATAGAGAGTTTTGTTTTACCATCCATTCCTGTAGCATCCGTCCATTCTCTGCTCACATGTGGCTATGAAGTTGGGAATAAATGCATACATCCCATCTGACTCACTGACCATATCACTATGACAAGTTCCATGTTACTATTTGGAACTTTTCTTACCTTCTGAAATTGAAGTCAGGAAATGAATACTTGTTTAGATGAGAAATGGAGCTTGACAAAAAAATTTAACCAACTGTTTTGGAGATCTCACATTGCTTAATAATGCCACGAATAGTGAATGGGCTTTTACAAACAGATTATTTTACTGGTGGCCCTAAAGGAACTTCCTGTGCTCGTCCCCACACTGGGGTTTCTCCTGCCATGTTTCAGCCATCATCCTTATGGCCACAATGGGAAAAGAGGAACATGGGTGTTGGAAACTCAGTGATCTCTCCTCCGTGGTGTTCAGGTTACTATTGCTGCAGAGTCAGTTACCCCAACATTTAGCAATTTAAAATGACTGCTTCTTTCTGCTCACAGTTTTATGAGTCAGAAATGTGGAAGCTCTTCACTGGGCAGTCCTCGCTCGGGGTATCTCATGAAATTGCAGTGACTTTTTGATTATTGCTGTAGTCATCTGAAGGCTCGATTGGACTGGGTGTCCAAGATAGTACACTCATAAGGTTGGCAGTTGAAGCCGACTGTTGTCTGGAGCTCAGCTGGAATATTGACCAGAATGTTTACATGTAGCTTGCCAGCGTGGCAGTCTCAGAACAGTTGTATTCTTATGTGGAGTCTCAGGGCTGTAAAACATGAGTGTTCCTGCTAACAAGATAAAAGCCACATTGCCTTTTGTGACCTAACAAATCACATAACATTACTTCTGCCACGATCTATCGGTTACAGAGAAGGAATGAGCTCACTTAGATTCAAAGGAGGGGATTTAGGCTCTACCTCTTGATGCAGGAGTAGCAAGGCTCTAGAAGAACATAGGAGATGAGAGATATTTTGTGGACATCTTTGGAAAATACAATGTACCGGAAGTGGTGAAACACTGCTCTGCATGAATTTCAGTACTGTTTATTAGTTCTGCTGTTGAATATTCTGTGATATTGCTAATGTTGCGTTAGCTCACTTTAATGATCCTTCTAGTTCTTTTGATGTTTATTTTTCTTCCTTTTTTTTTTTTTGTTAAGTTGAAAAGAATCACTTAGTGAAATCCTGTTTGCCAGTTTCAGGTATAGGTTAGTCTCCATGTAAGTCTGTATTATTAAATTGTAGAAGATACACAGTTTGCTAGAAATACTTGCTCCCTTCACTTCTGCATTCCAATCAGGGGGCCTGCTTGTCTTTACCCATGGATTGCCTCCCTGCAATCAGACTAGGTCTGGGAAGGAATTCTGAAAACTTCACATTACAGAATTTCTGGCTCACCATCATGCTTATTATTAACCTTGGTTCACCAATGTCTGTTACTCAGAGCCCCTATCTAGATGCAGAAATACTATAGTTCAAACTGGTCTGTGATTTTTGAACCCTGGGCTATGCACCTGTGGGTTGTTTGGACAGCTAGGACTCACCTGCAACTCCTGCCTTAATAACATTCTTAAACTTGACCTCTGGTATCAGTCCTTATCTTGTGAAACTCTAGTTCTTAACCTTGGATAGATCGCCTTAGGAATGAGAGTAGGAAGGCTGTTCAGAGTTCTTTCAACAGACATTTTAAGATCAAATGTTATCTTAATATAAGATTATTTTGTGATATCTGAGCACAGTATTTTGGATTCTCACTAGAATCTAGGTTCTCTGGATAGAATAACATGCTGATTAAGAGCATAGTATTAAGAATTAGATAGTCTAAGGGTTGAATCCTGGGCATGTAACTCCCTGGGTCTCAGTTTTCTCGTCTTCAAAATGCAAATAATATTAGAATCTACAAGAAAGGGTTGTTGTGAAAAATAAATGAGATAGCAAAGCTCTACCATTTGTTCTAGTAACTTCACTTAGTAAATACTCAACTATAGTAGGTGTTATCATCATCCTCATTATTTCAAGTAGGAGCTTTACTTTTTAGCTTTGTATATCTAGCACCTATGACAATACCTCTCATATAGTAAGCCCTCAATGTTGAATTAATACATGTATATCTTGTATATCTTGAAAAAAAGATAAATTGGATGAAAAAGTGTAAATTTTTATCAAAGCCAAAGTTATTCTGATAACACATCGAGGTATAAAAAAATAGTCAGTCATACCGGGATTGATGTCACTAGCATGATCTGGAACCTGCAGTATGCAACTGAAGAAGCAGAGGGGAAGAAGGCAGGTTCAACAGTGTTGGAAGGGAGTCCAGTCAGACCTCTGGAATGTTGTGTCTTGAAAGACAAAGATGGGTGGAGGGTATCTGGCTAAGCATACAGCATCACCAAAGTCCAATAATGCTTCAAGGCATGGCAAGGAGAAGTATTGAATGGGGGTCGGCATCTGGGAAGTCTGTCCAAGACCCAATTATAGTCAAGGACCAAGTCCTTGCCTGGAAAAGCTCTGAAAACCCAGGTGAGGCCTCAATCCAAATAGACTCAGTCTTAGGCTATGCCTAAACATAAGAGAAAAAGGCATGAGCCCAGAACAGCAAGGACAACTTGGGGACTTAGACTCAAGAATAAGGCTTACATGCAAATGCTAGATCAGAAACCAGACTAGCAGAAAGGTAGAAATAATGCTAAGTCTTTGGAATATTGAACTTGAGTTCAAAAAATGTCCCCTGGTCAAGATCAAGATAGATTTTAGATCCTAAGGCAGGGCTGAGTCTGCAGATAGAGGCCACATGACCCCAGATGTGAGAAAGGGAGATTTGAGAAATCATTTTTGAATGAGATTTTTCTCTCATTTTGCATCTGCAGCAAATCTCTATAAGAGCATCATTTCAAACATTCTCTAGGTGGGAGGATGAAATTAAAGTTAAATTTAAGAATAATTTCCTTTTGCATTGGTTTATGGTGATATATTTGTATGTTTCCACAATAACCTACAGATATTACCCTCTCTTTCTGTCTCTCTCTCTTACTTTATTTAAATATAATTCATAATTCACATACCATGCAATTCATTCATTCAAAATGAATCAAAATTCATTCAAAATCAATCTAACAATTCAGTGGTTTTTAATATATTCACAGAGTTGTGCAGCCATGACCACAATATATTTTGGAACATTTCATCACCCCAAAAAGGAAGTCCATATCCCTTAATAGTCACTCTCCAATCCCATCCCTCTCCTCCCAGACCCTGACAATCACTAATCTACATTCTTTCTCTATGGATTTTCACATTCAGGACATTTCATATAAGTGGAATCATACAGTATATGGTTTTTGTGACTGGCTCTTTTCATTTAGCATAATGTTTTCGAGGTTCATCCATGTTATAGCATAAATCAGTACTTCATTCTTTTTTATGGCTGAATAATATTTCATCCTATAGACATATTACATTTTCTATTCATCAGCTGATGAACATTTGAATTGTTCCTACTTTTCAGCTATTATGAAAAATGCTGCTATGAACATGTATATAAGATTTTGTGTGGACATATGTTTTCAGTTGTCTTCGATATATATCTAGCAGTATAATCAACATCACTCTCTAAAATTCTTGTTAAACTAACTGAGGTCGTTTTAAAAGTATTTCAATAAATTGTTTGATAATTTCCTCTTCTATCCCTTCTATCCCCACATACTCCTTTTTGGTCTTAAAGCATAGAAATAAACAATAGATAAAGTACCTGCCTTCATGGAGCTTCCATTCCTCTACAAAGCTGTAAGCCCTTGAGAACAAAACTGTAATTATTTTATTCCCTGATCTATTCACAGTGCCTAGCACAGCTCTGCTCAATAAGTTAATATAAGAATTAATTAGTGTATCATCAACCTTTAGAAAAAACTTAAATCATAAATAAAGTTTAAATAAAGTTTGGTGCCTGTCTCACTACTGAACTGTAGAAATAGTTCAATCCCTTTCAAATGCCTCTAATTTGCTAAGGAAGTTCCCGTTTTATATGTGCTCCTAAATGAAGCTCTCTTGCCTACCATGAGGCATCCACCATGTCCCCCTCCATCTTGGAATGTGGACTCAATGGGACCCAAGCCCCCACATTGCCATCCTGATGGTGAAAAACACCTGTAGCTTTCTGTCCAGGGCTTTGAGGACCTCTCCGGATGCTCCTACGATGTGTTTAGGTCTGTCTTCTTTTTTCCTGAATGCCAATTTTTTCTACTGCTACCTCTTTCAGTGAGAAAAACATCCTCCACCCTACTTAGGTTATACAGTATGAATACTATACAGCAATCCCCCCTTATCCCTGGTTTTGGTAACCCACAGTCAACCACATTGGAAGCAGATGAACAGAAGGTCAATAATAGCTTAACACTAAGTCCAGAGCCTATGTCATTCACCTCATCATGGAGGCATTTTATCATCTCATCATCACAAGAAGGGTGAGTACAACACAATAAGATATTCTGAGAAAGAGAGACCACATTCATGTAACTTTTATTACATGATGAGCAGCGTAAGTCTCAAAGTTCGTTCCTGCTGCAGCAGCATTTAGTGTAAAATGTGATTTGACAACATTCTGCTCAACGTCTCTTGTGACCACCCACATGTGAGTCTGTTTCAATTATGGCTTTGTATTTATGAGTTTGGAAATAGATTTAGGAGTAGGCCAGTAGTTCAGGTAATTTCAATATGACCTGGCAGCACTCTCGATCCAGTGATTTAATTTGTATCTCGTGCAAGTCACTAAAATGCTCTGAAATTCAAGTTCCTCTTTTGTAAGAAGGGGGTTATTTACCCTCTAGAGTGGCGATGTTAATAGCTAATGTTTGTTGTATTACGTCTGGGAACTATTCAATTTCACACCCTTTGTAGCTATCAGCTCGATTATTCCTCACACCATTCCCATGAAATAGGTGCTATTATGCTACAGGGTAAAATCATTCTAACTTATATACATGGATTATAAAAGAATCATGCTTATTACTTTTAAAAATGAGGCATAGACAGGACTCATTCACTTCATGAAACTTTCTATGAGATCTTGTAAATAATTAATTACGTAGTCAACACATCCTTTCACTAGAAAACAAATTATATCTGTTTAGCAAACATAGGCCCCTTCCATAAATAATCTCATACACAGGCAACTTAGGCCCCACAGACTATTTTGACTTCTGCTAAGATCCACACTTCCTCAGTTTTATCCCACACTTGAATTCCACACAGATGAAAGGCAGACAAAAGAGCTCTGAGAATAACCTAAAATACCACAACTCCATTAAGGCAGGCTGAGCAATGACAACTCACGGAGTCCAGCCCAGGACCACCCACCTTGTCTCACTTTCTCATCCCAAACTGGGCAGTGCTCTCACGGTGAAGAGTCTCCCTTGACACTTCAGTGAACTAGACCATGGGGATAATATAAGCCCACTCCATGCGCTTTCTTTCTTAGTCTTTGCCATGAGACCAGCAGGCCCTGGCCTTTGATTTTCTTTTCATACAACCACCTGTATTATTTTCTTCTTGATAGTGAAAAGAGAACCACTTAGTTAGTTATCAACTTGGTCTTATCTGCTTGACTGCATGCTTTACAAGCTGCTTTGAGATATTTGGCCAGGAATTAGTTTTGATTAACAAATTCTGTTATATGATTGAAGAAAAGATTAATTTGTTAAGAATTATAAGTACAAAGTGGTTGGGTTGGGGGGTAGGGGGGCAGAAGCATTGTTGATAATCATAAATTTTTGCATTAAAATTCCAGTTTATTAAGTAATCAGCATGGGGGTGTCTGATTGGCTGATTAGATGCAGAGGCAAATCATTTGTTGCTTTTTTAGGGAAATTTCCATCAAAGTAGTTCCACCTAGAGAATTTAAATTAATGTATTATTTTAAATCCATGTATATTTATTTCAAATTGAGTTATCCTGCAGAACAAAGGAGTTGTTTTTTCATCCAGAACACTTGCAGCATCTGGGGTGGTGGCAGGGCTGAAAAAACCTTCTTTAGGCCTTAGTTTCACATCAAGCATATAGTTTCACTTAAGACAAGCACTCTTTCTCTCTCTTTCTCTCTTCCTCCTCCTCTCCTTCACTCTCTCTCATTCTCTCTCTCACCTACCAACCAAAATCCTGCATCCTAGAGTTCTAGTTCTCCTTTCACAGGCCTACTTAGAAAAAACCTAGTGTAGAATATAACTGAGGAAGTGTGGACCTAAGCCCAAGTCAAAGCAGTTAGTCTGTATGAGTATTCCTTACAAGCCTCTTGTTTTTTCTGCAGTTATATCCTTGAATTTCATTAAAGTGATTCATTTGGTAGTAGTTCAAGCAAAGAGCTCACATTTTAGCTCAAACTTCAAAGATAAGAAGGGCAACCAAGGTGGTTCAGGAACTCCTTGGGAAGGCCTTGGTCACAAGCTTGAGCAGTTATGCTACACTCGTTTAAAAAGTGGGCTGGAAAACAAGCTATACCCCTTCATCCCTAACTAGACTTTCTTCAAAGGGGCAACTGAGTCAGGCCACAGCTGGCTTTTGAGAGAGTTCAGAACCATCCCTCCCTCCAGGACACTCACTCTTCCTTATCTGCCTATGCCTGAACTAGGATCTCTTCAAAGGCACCACAGAAGCTTCCCACCAAGAGTCTGTTTGGAGAGCTGAAAAAAAACACAATTTGCTAATTGTGAAGCCTCTGGCAGAACCCCCAGGGGCCTGAGCCAACACAGGCAGGAAACCACTCTCTACCTCTGCTCTACTTGGAACCTGGAGAGCAGCTAATCCTACCAGACCTCACACCCCTGTTTGTTCTCAGTCCCTGCCCGACATTCAAATCCCTTTGGCCATCTACCCTCTCCCCTACTCTCAGTCCCTAACTTCCCTTCTGCTTGTGCATTTCTCTCTGCCTTTTTCTGTCATGGCCTCTGCGTCCTTCCCCATGGTAGGACACAAAACCCCTCCACTGTAAACCTCTACACAGGATGCTTCTGCACCTTCTGGACTTAACTAAAATTGAATAGCCTCCAAAACCAGCACTTCCCATGTAGACTTTGTAATGAAAAGAAGGCATGCTGATGGCTCCTCCTTCCTGCATTGAAACTTTTACACTAAGCCATTATTCCCCTACATGTCAAAATCTGTCCTTTGGGGCTGATGTCAATTAGCTATTCACCTTGTTAGTACCTTTTACTAACATCCAGTTTGGGCACCTGGACCACGTATTTCCTTTTAATTTGTCAACTTCTTAACTTCTGCTATTACCCTGGGTAAGTTAAATAGCCACTTAGGTGATATTTCCAACACATTTTCCTCACAGTTTCATCTTTAACCCCAAATCTTCCATTTCCACTCTACTTGAACCACCTCTCACATATAGCTACACAGTGGCCCTTGAAATCATCCCCAAATATTCCATGTCTGAAAGGTGCATCCTATTCATGGACCAAAACCTCTTCCCATTGCAGCTCTCCATCCCTTAATCCTATTCTGCCAATTTTGACCTAATACTCGTTTATACGGCCTTGACCATCCATTGTCTTTCATTCAGCTAGCATCTTCCTGTTAAGCCAGACCTGTTGGCCCCTAGAACTTCTGATGTGAGGCATCTACCCAATGAAACTCCAACAGTAGCTCAAATCAATAATCCATCGCCAATGCCCCTTTGCTGAGTGCTGCTGGAGAAAAGCAGACCACCATGTGAAGTGGGGCCACCTTGGATTTGTGGTCTCTCTCCTCCCATTGTCATGCTGCTTGACAATCGTTCAGTGGGATCTTACTAGCAATTGATGCCATCCATGTTCCACACAACCTATTTCATGCCTTCTCAACTCTCCCCCAGGCCTGTTGTTTGTGCCTTTCACATTGCCATACTTTCCACCTGAGATGAAAATGAAATGGTTGTAGTGTCTCCATCATTTTCAGAAAAGGGTTTTCATATGATGATGGGATTGCTATGAATTGATTGCCTGGGTTCTGGCCAACTAAAACCCTGCCTGCAATAGAGGACTTTCATAGTTCCTTCCCTGAACAAAATAAATATATGTAAGAAACACACACACAGAATAAAGGTGTTTTCTGTATAGTATCTGAGCAGCTATGGAAGTTGTCAAATCCCTGATAAAACAATCCTGAGTTTATCCATTTTTCCAAATACGTATATTTAATATATTAAAAATATGTAATAATATATGTATAACATATGTAATAAATACAATGACTTAAACAAATCCTATTAAGCACTTATTAGATGGCATTCCCACTCTTAGTAAATTCTGTGTGAGGGAACTCTGTTTATTTTATTGCTGTTTTTATTCCCACTGCCTAGGGCTTATAACCATGTATAGGTTCTAAAGTTACTTGAATATTCAGGTCTTTAATGAAATACTGTGGGAGCAAATCACATACCTTTTTTTGACATCCTCAGCTATCTCAAGATGGGGAAAAAAATCAAGTAATCATAATTGTACATTATTTTTCTCTATGATCTACATCAAGTCAAAAAATCAGATCTATAGGATAGATAGGTCCAATTTTGGCAACAATTTCAGATGTTTCTAATGCCTTGATACCATACAATAAAGTGCCTAGAACTGTTCCCTATTGATCAGATCCAGTTCAAATAATGCAACAGATTTCCCCTTCGAAGGCATTTTCTCTCTGCCCAAAGACTTTGGATCTTTCCTCTTAACATCCCTTGGTTCTCAGTGAATCTGGGAGTAGCAAGGATTGTCCAGGACCTCGTAGTTAGTAGTCCCTAGTAAAATACTCTTAGGAGTCAGCCTTCACTTTCAACCTTACTCCAACGCAGGGAATTCCAAACTTTGTGAATCTAAAAATGTCCCTGTGTCCATCAGGTAGAGTTTCTGAATCCTTTGAAGTTAAACTTCACCTACAGCTGGGATATAATGAGCTATTTGCTACCAAGACATATAATCATGGTATTGTTCTCATACCATACCCTGGCAAGAACCAATTTTCCCCAGTTTCTCCAGGAAGTTATCCATGAGTATTTATTTCACAGCATTACCAGTCCATTTGCATCAAATAATCAGATGTGCAGAAATGTAACGGTGCTACTTCTCTAAAGCTGACCTCAACTTACCTCTGAATCTCTCCTTGATCACTAGCAATAATAATAATAATAATTATTATTATTATTATTATTATTATTATTTAAAAAAATCGCAAGTATGTACCTTTAAGTCACATCCTGTTTAAAATATTCTCTTCGAGGCAAAAGTTTATTCCTATTCAGGATTTAAACTTATTCAGTTCATGGTTTAATCTCCTTAGCATGGTTGTTCTAACCTCTCAAAAGATTTCTTTGTCCTTTTGCCATCCTGCAGGGTACAAGAGGAATTCATCTAATATCACAGTGTCATCTGTGTTGGGGGGGGGTGGAGGGGTGGAGGGAGGAGTCCAATCTTCATTTCTTCCTCCAAATTCCCATTAGATGGCCGAAGTGTCTCCCACTGCATAGCCTATGGTTATTGACTGTCAGCCTCTGTTCTTGCTACGTTGGCTCCTTTCCTCACTTTCACCGCTACAAACTGGTCTTGACTTTAAACTTGACTCACAAGGACCGAACCATGTGTGGTCCTTATCTCCATCCCGACAGCTTGCAGTCCCCTGGCCCTCACAGCATTTCAGCAACCCATTACCTTTTGGAGCAGCTTCTGAATCTCTTCCTCTAGGCCGGCCACCCAACACAGGGTTCAGGACAAGAGTATAAATGGAGACCCACATAGCATAATTCCAAACATTACTGAGCAAACAAATTGTTAAATGTAATATATTCTGTACTTTTACCTGGACAAATACACTTTTATAATGACCTAGGTCATTTGAATTTAGAAGTATTAGACCACTTATAGGTTCACACGGAAATGTGTTGACAAAAGGAAAGCAAGGCCCAATTTATGGGCCACTTTCAATTCTCCTCCCACCACTGGCTCCTTTCCTAATGGCCTTGAACGTGCCTGTGTGGAAATCTCAGCCCACATATTTAAGCTTTCCTCTATACCCCATACCAACCTCCCCCACCCCCAACACACACACAAATAAGCACAACTTGGCCACCATTCAGCCCTAGGGGCGTACACACTGGTAGTGTGACTCACCCTCCAGAGACTAGAGCCAGGAAGAGACACAAAGCCCGATGATAATCTTGGCAGAATTTCTAGCATCTCAAGGATCTAGAGTATGGTCTAGAATAGTGGAGTAAGCTCTGGGTGGGCAAGTCTCTTTGGTCTCAAAGACTTCTAGTCTTGTAGGATAGGATCTGGTCAGAGAAAAGCCAATGTGTACCCCTTTAAAGTATGAACCCCACAGCAGGGGTCTAAGAACAGTATTGGTCTCCTCCTGCTACACAATTAAGGAGGTGGGAAATATCTCAAGATCTTGCTCTCTCCCTCACACACCATTGCTACTCTGCTGTGGCTGTCAAGGTTGAGGAGAGGCACTCACAGTTATGAGTGAAAAGGGGGACATATCCTCCTTTAGTGCTGAGGTCCTCAAGTCATTTAATGGTCTCTACCTGCCTCCATGAGTTTCAAACTTATGGAGTGAGCAAAAGGATCGGCACCACTAAGATCTCAACTTACTTGTTCTTTCCTCCCTCTCTTCTCAGACTTCTCCATCTAGGCCACAAAGGATGTTATGGTCTTCCACATAGCAGGAAGCTATCCTTAGGTTATCTCTTGCATCCTTCTCTAGTCTTCATGGTTAACTATATTGATGATATTGTTTGTATGTATGTATTTGGGGTTTTTTTACATATGCACAGTTTTAAAGGGTTAATCAATGCTAAACACTTATTAAAAGATTTTAAAATTTAAATTCAATTAATTAACATATAATATATTATTTGTTTCAGGGGTACAGGTCTGTGATTCATCAGTCTTATATAATACCCAGTGCTCATTACAATACATACCCTCCCCAGTGTCCATCACCCAGTTACCCCATCTCCCCACCCCCCTCTCCCCTCCAGCAACCCTCAGTTTGTTTCCTAAGATTGAGTCTACTATGGTTTGTCTCCATCTCTGGTTTCGTCTTGTTTCATTTTTTCCTAAACACTTATTACAAGAGTCTTCCATTTTTCTTTCCCCAGAGCTAATTGAAATTCTTAAGCTTATCTTTTCTGTATTTGTTGGTAAAATTCTAATAGCATTAGTATTATTTTTTACCTTTTGGTTTTAGACATTAATCTGAAATGATTTACCAATCTCTCCCCCACATCCCAACCTCCCCCAGTGTATACTTATATCTATATAATAGAGTCCTGCTGATAAGAATTCCTATTCTTATATCCTCCCCCCACCACACACATACAATTTCTGTTTCCTCCAAGATTTGCATCCATTTTTATAATAAAGGGTAGGATTATGAAGTGACAGCTCTGTTGCTTGAGTCAAACAATTCCCCAAGTTCAAAGATTCCACTCAAGATTACTGAAGATGTTGTCCTACCATGAATAGACAGTCCTATAAAGAGGAGTTTCCCGGGCGCCTGGGTGGCTCAGTTGGTTAAGCGACTGCCTTCAGCTCAGGTCATGATCCTGGAGTCCCTGGATTGAGTCCCGCATCGGGCTCCCTGCTCGGCAGGGAGTCTGCTTCTCCCTCTGACCCTCCCCCCTCTCATGTACTCGCTCTCTCTCATTCTCTCTCTCTCAAATAAATAAATAAAATCTTTTAAAAAAAAGAAAAAAAGAGGAGTTTCCCAGAGGAGAATAGATGCCACCATGAAGTTAAAAGGGAGTCTCTGAATCTATTCTTACAGCAGCTTTGGAGTCTCTGAATGGAAGTGTTATTAGGACCGGATATATTAGACAGAAATTAAGATACTTGAGATCATTTTCCTAAAGTATTCAGAGGTGAGAGTGGGGAAAAGAATCAGCAAAAATAGCAGACAGAAAATCAGGAGACTGCAATAGCATGAGAGCTAAGAAAGCGAAAATCCAGGGAGTGATCACAGTGTCAAATTCTCAAAGGTCAAGATCCAAAAATCCAGTGGGTTTAAAGATTGTCATAGTTAGACAGCAAAAGTGTTTCAGCACATTTGTGAAGATAAAGAGAGGCCTGCACGGGACCAGGAGAGTGGGAATGTAGAGTAGAAATAAAGAGTGTAAGGTATTTTTTTAAGAAATCTGTTGAGGGGATGGGGAGAGAGTTAAACAAGAGACAGAATGAGAGAATATGAAAGAAAAGCTTAAGACAATGGCAGGGCAAAATGTGGAGTGGCCAGTGAGTGATATTTACAGCAGACTGGAAGGTACCAATAGAAAGTAAGATATTGAAGATGCGAAGAAAGTAGATAACCAGAGGTTTGAGGTCACAGACATAGTTCAAAGGGTTAGTTTTGAAAAGGAAGATGATCTCACCCACTGAAACCAGAGGCAGTAACAACAACAACAAAAGCTGAGGAGATAATTTGCTGAAGAATTCAGTATAGCTGAGGATGTGGGGAGAAGAGAGGTTTTAAAAAGTTATGGAAAATTCATGGTGAATACTTTTAATAGGAAATAAATAAGAGGTATAAATTTCTACAAGAAGAAAAGTTTTGTGGGATGGAAACTCCTGTGTTGTATTCATTGAGGATGTTTCATGCTAACCCCATGATATCACTTTCACCTTGTCCCAGGAAGTCAACTCGAAGCCATAAGCAATTTATATAGACTTGCTTCCCCAGTACAGAGACCTAGAAAGCTAAGTTTGAATTTTCTATTCTCTCTAGCTATTTTATTTTTTTTTTACACTTCTTCATGTTTTCCTGTTGGATTGTTATATGAATTTCTGAAGCTCAAGGGAATCTGTAACTGTTTACACAGGCCTTGCCAGGATATTTTCAGGTGACTAAGACAGGATCAGTTTTAGAGATAAGAAAAGGCACAGAGAAGGTTTGCAGTTGGGGAAAGGTAGGTGTACCTTACTAGGACTGAGCGTGCAAGAAAAGGAGAAAAGGGAAATAAGGGATGAAAGATCCATGCCTTGTGAATCTAGGGCAATGTTTCTCAACTGGGAGCAATTTTTCCTTGGGAGATACTTGGCAGTGGTAGTCACAACTGGGGGGATACTACAGGTATCTAGTGGGTAGAGGCCAGGGAAGCTGCTAAACATCCTGCAATGCACAAGACAGCCCTCCACAACAGAGAATTCTCTGGCCCTATATGTGAATAGTGCCAAGGTTGAGAAACTCTGGTCTAGAGACCCTGGAGGAAAGCAAAACTTTGGCAGCCACAGGGGCCTTTTTATCCAGTGCCAAGCAACTGACAATGATCATTGAAGATGCTGATATTAATTATAACATAAAATATTCTCCTTATTTTCCCAAGAGACATAATTAAGTAATACTTGAGTACTTACTGACCTAATTCAAAGAAATTATATATATTTTGAGGTGTGGCAAAAGCCAATTTTCATACTCTGTCCCTGCTGTGATGTCTCAGGCTGTACACCAGGTAACTCATGAATGGAAGGGAGGTTGGGAGTGTGTTATCTCAACTGGCAATAGATATCAGAATTATGATAGAGTGGCACATCACACCCACTGGTTGCACCCTGGCCTAGTGTTATTATCTAGGTGCTATCTTTAAGAGGTCAGGTCCAGAATCTGATGAACTATTGCATCTTCTATTACTCTGTTCTATTACCATCTCATATCTGCTGTAGCCCTTTCCCCCCCAGAAAAAGAATCCCAAATGCATTACAAGTCTAAAGAGAAAGAGAATTATGACTGTTGTGGCCCAAAGATTCTGAGGGATTCAGCTCCAGGGAAAAGAGCTATGGGATAAAAAGACAAAAGAATGGGAGGGGGAGAGAGAAGAGCTTCCATAGAGCACGTTGAGAAGAGAAGGGGACTCAAGGATTGAGAAGAAAGAAGAAGGGCCTGGTAGCTTTATAACCTTTTCTAGCAACGGATTTGTAGAAGTTGGCGGCGCTCCAAGAAAATAAGGTAGTGTGCTTGATGCCTTTTGAAACAGGAGTCTGTTCTCACCTTTACATCTTCTATGCCTCTGTCATATGTAAACTGGGTTTCATGGCATATTAGAACTGCGAAGATGATTTAATATGCCAAAATGTGTCATGGATCATTTGTGCATCAACTCTGCAGCTTAAACAGTAGTCACTGAATCGAAACTCAAAACTTCCCTTGCCGAATCACAGAGAACTTGAGGATTAACGGAAATGAACACAGTACTTCTGTCTGAAGAGAGCACAGCTCTCCTCCACCTGTTTCAGGTACATAGCACAACTGTTCAGTGTGCTCATTTGAACAAGACTAAGAGTATGAATTTTCTTCGTGTAGTATTGTCGATAGAGTTCCTAGTTCTCTTACTATGTCATCTCTGCCTGGTCGTCAGAAACAGAAGTTGAGAAGAAATACAGCACCTAATTACATGAACTGTTTCAAGAGCAACCTGCTCGAAAAGAATTATTCCTGGAGAGCGGGGCCACCTGACTGAGTGGAGTGCTCCTGATCATTCCATACTATCAGCCACATGTATTTATTGCACACTCTCGACTGAAGAATAAACAAATCATCTTCATGATTATCATCATCACTGTCATCATCACTATCATGATCACTTGTGTTATCTTAAAATAAGTTCTTTAGTCCTTTCTTTTTAGAAATAACTGGTTTTAGAGAAAAGTACACTCTGCCCACTCTTCTCTACAGATGTTTTTGTAAGCAGAAGGTGCAGTCCCCTCCTGTGGTGCTGTCTCAAGTTCTATACCAAGGGATGGATCAGTCATAGGAGGGGAAGTTCAAGACATGGAACTGTTTGACTGTTTCTTTTTCTTTTTTTATTATAATGACCTATACTCAAAGATTATTTGAAATATACCGTACAAATGATTGCAACAAACAAACAAACAGACAGACAAAGATCGTGAACAAAACATGGTTTTGACAACTCAGCTTAGTTCAGGAGATGAATTGTCCCTTATCTTGGCTAATTATGTAATGCCATTTGTACATACTCACTTTTAGGTTATTATCCCAATAATTCTAAGGTCTTTTATTATACATCATGTTCTGCTTCTATACTCTAAATTCTGACTTCAACCTCTCATGTTCACATGAATGAGGGAAACCACAGTGACAGGACAGACAATGGGATCACTGTCTCTCCTACACCTTTATCTCCCTTGTGCTCACTGGCTACATAATTAGATAAGCAGCCGAAAGCTGATACCAAACACAAACGGACCTCGTGAACACATGGCCACAAGCCAGAGTGAGAAGATGGCTTTAGCTGGATGGCTATAGGGTCAATTCAGAGTTTCTCAGAGGCACAGAAAAACTCAGGTCCCAAAGTTATGCCCATCCCTGTGGTCATCAGCTCCTTAGCTGCTCAGCCGGTGATGGTGACAACAACCTTGTCCTAGGTGGTTTTTTCTTCTGGTTTCTTCTGGAGCCATTTTGAATCCCGAACTCACACTAGCCAGGATATGAAAATTATACATGCTGTTGTTGGGGTGGGACAGATGTTGGAAGGTCTACATTAGCACGGTGCCATAGAACTTTCAGTGTTCGTAAACATGTTCTCTATCTACATTCAATAGCGTAGCTACTCACCACATGTAGCTAGTGAGCATTTGAAATGTGCTGGTGTGACTGAAGAACTGAATTTGAAATATCATTTAATTAATTTAAATTTACATTGCTCCATGTGGCTGCTGGCTACTGTACTGGACAGTCTAGTTCTAGATATCCTCCTTCCTCTTTGAATGCTTATTCACTTTTCACAAATGTCATCTTAGCTTTGACCCTTATAATTCACTACACTCTTTCAATGAACAAAATATGGCTCATGCTGGGTGCCTGTGTGGCTCAGATGGTTAAGCGTCTGCCTTTGGCTCAGGTCATGATCCCAGGGTCCTGGGATCGAGTCCCGCATTGGGCTCCCTGCTCAGTAGGGAGCCTGTTTCTCCCTCTGCCTCTCTCTCTGTCACTTATGAATAAATAAATAAAATCTTTAAAAAAAAATATGGCTCATGCTTCCAAATTTATTTTGGAAATGTATCCACTAGAGCATTTCTGTAGTATTTTAGCTACTAGTTAATGAATGAACTGTATAAATTGGTTGTATAAAGCCGTTGATAACTATTGCAGATGGATTCCAACATGTTGAAATAATATATCTAGTCTTATTCTGACTGCATTTGAATTCTGAGTTCTGTGTCCTTAGCTATCCAGTCTGAGCTCTATCCTAAGCTGTGGGATTAATTCATGTAGTTCTCATTAGCAGTGATGTGAGTTACCTATGGAAATCTTCTAAGCAACAGTGAGAGAAGTGGCTGCCCTGCCTTTTCTGGCTTTTGGCTAATCTGTATTGTTAAGAAACCCTTCATGCATTGTGCCACACCTGAGGTGCTGAAGGAAATCACAGGTTCAGGAAATAAGGCTAGTCAAATTCTTTGTGGTAAGGTTGGGTTAGCTTCTTTGTTCCTTGACTTTACATTTGTGCCTGGTAATATTCCTCTTAAAAAGTTTTTCTTTTTAAAAATTTTATTTATTTTAGAGAGAGAGGAAAAAAAGAGAGCGGGGGAGGGGGAGTGAGCAGAGGGAGAGGGAGAGAGAAACTCAAGTAGACTCCATGCTGAGTGCAGAGCTGGACATGGGGCTCGATCTCACAACCCTGAGATCATGACCCTGAGATCACGACCCTGAGCCGAAACTAACAGTTGGACACCTAACCAACTGTGCCACCCAGGTGCCCCTCCTCTTAAAAAGTTTTAATGAACTGCAGTTCTGAAGCTGCAGAGAGTTTCTTCAGCTCTCAATTAAATGTTAGGCAACATGCTGGGACAGCCACTGTGGTCATAAGCACTGATATTTAGCAAATGTCCTTTTTTGTTGTGTCAAATCATGTCCATGACAATTAACATGTAAAAATTAGGAATTGATAGAAATCAAATAATAAACATAAGTGTTATAGACTTTTCTCCATATGATGGATATAATTCTTGTTCACCTGATGCTTTCGTGACCTACATGAGTGAAGGACAGGAGTTCTTGGCTTCCAGAATCTTTTGTCTCAAACCCTGAATGATGCAATACAAGATCACCTTAGGGTGAAGGGGGTGGATTTTTAGAAGCATCCAGATGGTTAGTCCAATAAAGGACAAAAAAATGTGATAGAACGTGAAAGAACTACATTCACATTCTCTGAGGCATTGGTTTCTGCTTTGTTCCAGGCCCAGTGTGAAAAGCGTAGATTCTTCTCCCTTTCCAAAGCAACTCATCTAGCCTTCTGTTTTGACAAACTCTTCATCCTCTTAATCTCAGGGGCCCGAAGACTTTCTAATTTCCAAGTCTTCTTTAAAATCTTCTTTCCCCATAGCTTTTCTGGGGTTAAAACATATTTGCCAAGCTTTCTGCATTCAATTCCTCCCAAACATTTTCTACTGTTTTTGATGCCCTTTCTGGTGGAACTGGATCTATATCAAGTTGTGGCAATTTCTGTAGTTGTTTTTCGAAACCATTCCTCTGCCTGATTAAATTATTTTTCCAGATGGTAAATGTTATTCCAACAGTGCTATGGGCAGAAGAAAACACAGACCCATCCATTTAGAATATTAATTCTGCTGACAAATTCTTCGTGTTGTTATGTCAGAGTAGGGACTGAGTCACTCTCCTCAGTGGATCATGACCTTTAAGGGAAAATCACATCGACAGTGAAGGGCAAAAGGTGCGAAGATGAGATCAATGTGGCTCTCACCTACCTTGGTCATCAGCATTAAAACAGAGCAAAATAGGTGAAGTTCGTTTCCTCTAAGTTCTCCTTTCCTACCCAGTAGAAACTTCCCCTGTCTCCACTTTGCAGCTCCCATCTACAAATACAGAGTTGACTCATCCTCTTCCTCCATTTGGGCTGCTATAGCAGAATCTCAAAACTGGATGGCTTAGGGAAAGCAGAAATTTTTTTCTCACTGTTCTGGAGGCTGGGAATCTAAGATCAAGGCACCTGCAGATTTGTTGCCTGGTGAGAAATCTCCCACTTCCTAGTTCATAAATAATCATCTATTCACTGTATCCTCACCTGGCAGAATGAATGAGAGAACTCTCTGTGTCTCTTTTATATGGGCACTAATTCCATTCATGAGGGGTCCACCCTCACAATCTAATCACTGCCCAAAGGCCCCAACTTCTAATAACCATAACTTTGGGGGATTAGGTTTCAACTTATAAATTTGGGGGGACACAAACATTCGGTCTATAGCACTCACTTTACTGCCAATTATAGGTGTCTGGTGAGAATTCTTCCACCTACCATCAACAGGTCATGATTAGTCTTCCTGCTTACCTTACTCAACTCTCTCCACCTTCAGAAAGTGGTATTATCTCACCTTAAGAGGTGGTAGGTATTACCGGACTTATCAGCTAGAAAAAAAATAATGATTGGCAGGGGATAACCAATCTTTGATCACCCAGGCATAATACAAATGCTACCCTCTTAGAGCATGCACTCTTCAATGAATTCCATGATGTCCAAGAGGTCAGTGCACAAACAAACCTGCGAAGATCCTCTAAAGAAGAGAGCTAAAGGAATTTGTTTTCTGGCAAAGTAATACACAAACATTTTACCTCTGCCTTTTTGGGAATCACACCTTCTGTAGTCACTTTCCATTTCCAGGGCTTTTCTTCTCTCATGCTGAGAATATTGGGCCACAGAAGGGAAAAGATAGCAACATGATAGAGTTATGGAAGAGAGATTTGGGGGCAAGCAGGACGTACTGTGTAGGTTGTAAGTCACTCATTTCACATGCATGTAAGGTTGCCCCCATCCACACAGAGGCAACTACATTAAAAATTGGAAGCAACAAAAATTGAATACACCATTACCAACTCAGGCCTCAGGCAGGAGTTATTTAGCTCGCTAAGTCAATTCTATTTGACTTAATCTGCCTTTAGAAGGCAGTGGACAGTGAGAGGAGCAGTCTGAGTACTTTTCTCATTTTATCTGCTTCTGTTGCTCTTTGGAGCT